>NW_024423786.1:28231183-28396183 GCF_017311325.1 Ursus maritimus
ATATACAATGGAATATTACTCAGCTATCAGAAAGAACGAGTTCTCAACATTTGCTACAACATGGACAGCACTGGAGGAGATAATGCTAAGTGAAATAAGTCAAGCAGAGAAAGACAACTATCATATGATTTCTCTCATCTATGGAACATAAGAACTAGGATGATCGGTAGGGGAAGAAAGGGATAAAGAAAGGGGGGGGTAATCAGAAGGGGGAATGAAACATGAGAGACTATGGACTATGAGAAACAAACTGAGGACTTCAGAGGGGAGGGGGGTGGGGGAATGGGATAGACCGGTGATGGGTAGTAAGGAGGGCACGTATTGCATGATGCACTGGGTGTTATACACAACTAATGAATCATCGAGCCTTACATCGGAAACCGGGGATGTACTGTATGGTGACTAACATAATATAATAAAAAATCATTAAAAAAAAAAATAAAATAAATAAATCAAAAAAAAAAAAAAAAGGAGTTTTCAAGAGATGTCCAAATGATGGAGTAGTGCCAATGCAGTTGGAAGAGTAAAATGTCAGGCTCTGAGCATCAGGCATCAGGCATTTGAGAGGAAGAGATACATGGAAAAATGAAGTAAATGGGAAATGAGGAGGTGGGTGAAAAATACAGATAGATGGGACCTTGCTTCATTAAACCCTTCTTCTGTGGCAATTAACAGAACCCTCATTCTAACTAGCTTAGGCTGAGAAAGATTGCATTATTCCATGTAACTGAAGAGTCAAGGGCTACAGGCATGGCAGGATCTAGATGCTCTAAAGATATCAACAAGAGTTTCTTCTTATCTCAGCTCCTTTCGTTTGGATTGTCCTTGTTATCAGGCAGCCTCTTTCATTATGGAAGGGAGGCTGCCAATACTTTATGGCTGCTCTTTGCTGCCAAGAGTGCGTGGGTTACATTCTGTGAGTACAGTAACCCCAAAAGAAAATGTTTCTCCTTCCTTGTGGTTTTAGCCAAAGTCTTATGGCTGACTCTTATTGAATCAACTGAGTCAGGTATCCACCCATGAACTAGTCATCATAGCCTAGGAAATACAGCACCAAGAATGACTTCCTCTCAATTCCGGACTAGGGTTAGTTTCACCCAAACTATATGAACAAGGTCCGGGAGAGATGGTGCCCAAGGAAGAATTGGAATGCTCTACCTAAAAGCAGGGGCAAAGATGTTGAACAGGCGGAAGTAACAGATGTCTATGAGCTGCACCAACTTCCCGCAGACCAGCTCTGCCTGCTCTGTGATAGTTCTTTTATCATACCAAACCTACAGATTTCTACGCTTTATCCAGCAGCCTGAGTCAGCCATCCTCCATAACTACAAACACTTCTCTGTGAAAGTGAGGAACTGACTGTATGTGTGAGATGCTATTATGGAGTTACTAACTAGCCTTCCCCTCTCTCATCCCTATATTAAATAATCCCCCACATTATATGATCTTCAGCCCCTCTGCTTTCCCCTTCATAAATATCATCACACATGTCCTCATTCCCTTCTGGGCTTCTCCATTAGCCTAGGCTCATCAAAGCAGGGATCATGTATGCAATGATTCTAAGCACAGTAGGTGCTTGATAACTATTAATTGAAGAAATGAACACAGAATTTGAAATTTATCCTGAGAGCAAAGGACAATACTGAAGGATTTTTAGTAACAATTGCTTTCAACTTCCCCTCCCCAATACACTCCCTCTGCCCATCCAGATTTTATCCATTTTTAAGATCCATTCTAGTTGCCCCATCTCCACACACACACACACACACACACACACACACACACACACACTATGATGGATTCCCAGATCACTGCCACCACATCAATTTCATTCTCTCCTGAACCACAGTGTTCATTACTTCTATTATTCATTTATTAGCTCACTGTATTCTGCCTTAGGACATTTCTTGAACTATATTAAACTATTTAGTTCCTCTTTGCAGTTCCTTAATTGTACAGGTAATTACTCAGTTCTTCAAATGAACTAGGGCAAAAAATGGGAGCCAGACATCTTTTTAGCACCTGAAAACTTAACACTGTGGTGTACTGAGAGTAGATTATTAGTTAATGTCTATTGAGAGATTGATCATACCTCTTTTCCCAGGGTGCCAGGGTACCATAAGACCATAAAATTTAAGATATCTATCTTTTTCTGCAGGATTTTTTACAGGGTTAAAGGGACATTTGCATAAAAATTTATTTGTACTTTAAAAATGTGGGGGCGCCGAGGTGGCTCAGTCAGTTAACTGTCTGCCTTCAGCTCAGATCATGATCTCAGGGATTGAGCCCCACATCATTGGGCTTCCTGCTCAGGAGGGAGTCTGCTTCTCCCTCTCCCTTGGCCCCTCCCCCAATCTTGCATGCTCTTTCTCTGTCTCTCTCTCTCAAATAAATAAATAAAATCTTTTTTTAAAAATGTGGCTTAGTTTGCTCAAACAACTTGAATAAAATTTGGACGTAATAACAATATATAGATAAATCTTCTGATAAATTGTCTTTGGTATTAAACATTCCAAAACTGCCCTCAACCTTGGTGAGTCTCTGGGACACCTAACCTGTAAAATAGAAGTAGTCATACCTACATCACTGGTTTGTTGCAAGGATTCAAGCAGATGATGGCTGTACAGGGCTGAGCATCATGTCTAGGACATAGTAAACACAGGAAGCATACATATTGTGGACAATATACAAAGATGTGGAATTACAGACAACGTGTGCTGAGACATGATCCATTATTACAAACAAAGCACTGACCAAGCCAGTATCCCTAGACATGACCATCAAGTGTAAAATAACTCTTTATGGTAAGGTATGAATATACATGAAACATTTCAAGTGTCCTACAAATATCACCGCTGTAGGAAGGGCTAAACCATATATCAGTCACTCATTTGTGTCCTTTATCTGATTGTTTGGTATTTTCTCTCACTCTGCCCCCAGAACATAGCTTTGTCTTTGCCACCTTCTATGAAGAAGAAGAGAAAGTTTTAACACCCTAAACATCACTAGTAATTGCGCCTGACATAGGACAGAAGGAGAAGAAAAACAAAAGTCTGTCTGATCCCAGCAGCTCTACATTTTCATGTTAGGCACATGTTAAATTTTTAATGATGCAAATAATTCATAAAAATTTACAAGCAATCATAATGGATAATGAAATTATCATTCCCCACTTAAAGTGATGAAATTAATGACCACAGTTCTATGAATTTTCTTGGATGATTGATGGAGGGAATAAACCTGATTTTATTGTGCTTGTAATGAACTGCCAGAGCCTGAGCTACGGATAGTCTGGACGGAGGGAGGGAAGGCATTTGTAGGCAGAGAAAAAAGACACATATACTTCTTTGGGCAAGGTAGACTAGAGCTTAATCGAAAAGAGGGTAGTATTGATTCTGCTTTCCTCCACCATGGGAAAAGGGGTGAAACTATGTGGCAGCACTCGGAAGGTCATCAAGTTATTTTATTTATGTAAATCTGAAAGCAATGAGGGGAGGGTTTAAAACACTAATGGTTACTGAATTCCGATTTTCAACAAATTTACTTATCACAATGTTACACTCAGAGACAAATTCTTTCCTCCTCCTCCTGCTCCCCCTCCTCCTCCTCTTCCTTTTTCTCCTTTCTTCTGCTTCTTTCTCTTCTCCTTCTCCTTCTGCTTCTCTCCCTCTCCCTATCCCTCTGGAGTTGGCCTCCTATCTGTTGGTTGTGTGATAATCCCACACTATCGTGAGACAGTCAGATTAAGGCAGACCATCCTTTCTTCATCTAGATCTGTATTCGAGGACTAGAGTGCAAATTGGTATCTTAGACATGCTTCATCAATCAAGTCTTCTTGACTTTGGCTGACCTCATCCAACTGAGACATGTAATAGTCAACATTCATTCAATTCAGGTTCAATTCTTAGTTTACTAAATGGGATAGCCCATGCAAAAGCACCTAGAAAAATGACTCACAGTAAGCACTCAGTCAGAGCTTTGTTATCATTATTTGCTAGAGAGTGGGAGAGTCATGCTATAACTTCCTACTACTAAGAGTCACTATGGTAGTAACTCTTACAAAGTCACCATTCCAAGAGCCGCTGTTCCAATGTGCCCATTAACAACTCACAAACTAGAATAGACAGATTACCTGTGGTCCGCATCTCAAGGAAACTGAATAATTACTCTTTCCTTCCTTCAAGGGCCACCTAATATGGAGGGGAAATCTGTGATTGGGAGACCAAAGCCTATCCACCTGTTCATCTTCATGAAACTTGAAGTATTTTCTATAGGCCTGTTTGCTCTTTGTCCAGCACTCTGCTGTAGACTGTATGCAGTAGTTCACAAACATAACCAAGCAGCAAAATCACCAAGGAAGATATTAAAAATAAACACTCCTGGACAGCCTATTTTCTATAAATTCTTGCTTAGTAAGTATGGGATAGAACCTAGAAATCTCTGTTTCAGTACCTTATCCGTCCTCCCTCCAACTTAATGATTTTGATACCCTTATCTTGTCACATCAAAACTCGTATGCTCCCTGGCCTCTCCTTAGTCCAGTCTATTCTATACATTCTCAACCGACTATCATCCTCAGTTACAAACCAACTAACATTGAGAACGCTCAATGGTACCTGATACTGTGCTGAGCCCTTAACATTCATTGTCTCATTTAATCCTCACAACACCCAAAAGAGGTAGACATTATTTCCCCATTTACACATGAGAAATTTGAGGCTCAGGGAGATTAGAAGACTTACAATCACATAGCTAGTTAGTGGTCCGCAATATCTGCAACTGCACCAATACCTGATACACAAACATCAGAAAGGGGAAGTCACATTTACCACTTAGCAAAATGTGACTTTTTTCAAATTACTTAATATTTCTAGGTTTTAGTTTCCTCATCTGTGACAAACGGTAAACAACCCTCACCACCCCATAGCATCACTGTAAGGTTTAAATGAGATAGTGTAGTGGAAGGTATGCAGAACAGTGTGTGGCTCACACTAAGTGCTCAGTAAATGGTAGTTGTTGGGGTGAACTGATGACTGTGGTGGTAATTAATAGTTAAGATAGTTGCATGATACAGCCTGAAGTATAACAACTTGAGATTTCCCCAAGCCCTCCGCCTGCGGCAGATAGGGAGTTAGGATGCAGGGAAGGGGTATTCTTTCATGGTCATGCTGATTGGTGGTAACTCAGGAAGGACAAAGAGGAGTAGGGAGAAAAAATGTATACAGAGGTCTCTCCTTTATCCTCTCCCTTTTTCCGCATCCCCCAGATCTTTTCCACCGACAATGCCACCCACAGCAAATTAAATGGCCTGCCTTCCATCTTTCTAACCAAGGCTTTTAAGTGGTTTGATTGCTTTATTTTACATAGTAGTAATTAGTTTTACCTAATTATACCAGGATACCAATATTGGGATGAGAGGAGGACGTCCTAGCCCTAACATTCCTTCAAGATGACATTGGTTATCCAGAACCAAATTATTAGCTAACAAGAATTTCCTTGGTGCAATTGGTCAGTTTCATTCAGGGTTTCTCAAAGTATTACACACTAGCCATTCATGAACCTCTTTGGGAAAAAGTTTCTATAGTCACATAAGTTTGGGAAATGTTGTATGCTGTGGCCCCTCTTAAAGATTCAGAATATATATTAGCAAAATAAAAACTCTGAGAAATCCTGCAGAAGGGCACCAGTTTTTGGTTAAGCCAGTATTTCCTGAACCGGTTTCATCATGAGACCCTTTTGTCTTACAACATCTGCTAAGTAAACTCATGCTCAGGTACTTCCACCTTGGAGCTTGAGAGACTGAGAAAGAGCACTGGAGAGACAGGAAGACAGAGAAAGACAGAGAGAAAGAGAAAGACAAAGGGAGAGAGGATAACAGATCAGACTCATTCATTCATTCAGTGAGTATTTTCAGGATGTGGGTACCAGAGATAAAGTACAGACCAAGAATTTAGGTCCCTCCCTTCTGGTGGGTTTGGAAGCTGTGATTTCCCCCACCTCACTCTCCCTTTACTTCAGGGAACAGAAGAGGATGGAGACTCCTGTAGTCTCAGCTTAAGCACCACATCCTGGGACAGGATGTCCTCTGACCACCCACCTAATGTAGCCCTGCCCAAGCCATTCTGTTTCATGAACCCACTCTACTGTCTTCATAGGTCCTATCATTTTTATTTTCACCATGCTTATTTACTTGGTTATCTTCATGAGTGCAAGGATCTTCTCTGTCTTATTCATTGAGTCTTTCCCTGAGCCCAGAACAGTGCCTGGCACATATGGTGCTCAACATAGATTGGGCAGGTGGGTGAATTTGTGAATGAATGAACAATGAAAAACAATAACAAAAAGCAACAACAACAACAACTGAGCCCTTTTGAGGCTAAATTGATAACCCTGCTCTCATTCACTGGGAAACTCAAAAAGATCAGCAAGAGAAGCTATCCAATCAATTCTCTATTGCCCACAATTCTGTATTATTGCTCCCGCCTCTCATCTTGCAAGTGCAGGGCAAAAGTCATGTGCCTGACACCCACTGACTCATCTCCCTTATAGATATAATGCACTTAGGTCCCTTATCTTTTGAATTGAATTGGATTAAAATAAATAGAATCAGAGGGCTCAGAAACCTGGCAGACCCTGGACCTGGCCTGAAATTCTAGCTGTGGATGGATAAGGAAGAGGTAGCTGGGGAGGAGAGGTTAGAGAGGGAATTTTTGGTGGGTTCCTGTACAGATTAGAGAAAATCTCCATGTACAGCCCCATTATTATCACTGCACCTAATTTTTCAGTGTTTTGTATGTTATAGGCACTATACCAAAAATGCTTTTTTTTTTTCATTTAACCTCATAACAGCTTAGAAAATTGAAACTCTGGTGAGTTTTCAGATGAGGTAGCTGAGGCCCAAAGAATTTAAGTAGCTTTTCATGGTTATACAACATATAAGTGGCAAAGAACAGATTCCCAGCTGGCCTAGTGAGTTTGGAGTAGTCTAAATTTAATGGATGAAAATTATTCCAAAATTAAAATTCACAAATAGCACTATTTCAAAATTGATTATTGGTTCAACAAGTATTTATGATGTGCCTTCAGTGTGGCAGGCATTAGTTTAGATACAGATATGCAGAGAACAAAGCAGACAAAAACCTCTGCCCTTCACAGAGCTTGGCTTCTAGTGAGAGGAGACAGACAATAAAGACAAAAATAAGAGTAAAATATATGTTGGATGGCAGTAAGTGCTCAGGAGAGCAATAGAGTAGGGAAGGAGAATGGGGAGTGCTGGGGGTACTGTTTTCTTCAGGACAGTCAGGGGACGGTGCACCGATAAAGTGACTATGGGTAGAGCCTGGGAGAAGCTGGAGACCAACTCGTGCAGAATACTGGAAAATAGGAAACCTCAAGTGCAAAAGCCCAGAGGTGGAAGTGTGTTTAGAATTTTTGAAGAACGACAAACAGAGTCTTGTGGCTGAAGCTGAGTGAAGGACAGGGAAAGTGACAAGGTCAGAGGCAATGAAGGTTCAACTTATGGAGGGCCTTAAAGGCCATAGTGAAGATTTTATCATTTATTTTGACTGAGATGGGAAAGCGTTGGGAGGGTTTTGAACAGAGGAGTGATCATAGCTGATTTACATTTTAAAGGATTACTCTGGCTTCTGGGGGCTTGCAGAACAGGAGGAAAATGCAAAGAAACAAGTGAGAAGGCTATTGTAATGAACCAAGGGAGAGATGATGGTGATTTGGACCAGAGTGGGGTCAGTGGAGCCGTGAGAAGTGGTCGGATTATGCCTGTACTTTGAAGATAGGACCAACAGGTTTTCTGGAGTCACAGATGATTCCAGAGCAATTGGAAGGATGAAGTTGCAAATTGCTGACCTGAGGAAAACTTCAGGAGGAGCCGGTTTGGATTTTGGGTAGAGATTAAAAGTTGAGGATTAAACATATTAAGTTGGAGTCCTATTAAACATCACTAGTGTGGTCAGTGTGGACCAGCGTTTCTCAACCTCAGCATTACTGACCTTTTGACCTGGATCATTCATTCTTCATTGCTGGAGACTGCCATGTTCATTGTAAGATGTTTAGCGGCATCCCTAGCCTCTATCCAAAGATGCCACTCGTGACCCTCAGCTACAGTCATGACTACCAAAAATGTCTCCAGGCATTACCAAATGTATCCTGGGAGGAGGAAGGGAGCAAAATAGCCCCCACTGAGAACCACAGCTGTAGACAGAGAAAAGAAAAGGTCTTCAGACTGAGGCCTGGGAAAGTGCTAAATTTTAGAAAGAAGAGAAAGAAAAGCAGGAAGGGAGGCTGTGAAGTAAGAGGAGGCCCAGAAGGAATCTGTGCTTCACTTGCTGTTTGAATGATTCTATCTTGATCATCAACCTCTGTAAACAAGTCTATCAAAATGCATAGAATTTAATGGCAAATAGATTATGGTTGGTCCTAACCACCCAGCTATGCCAAAGAAAAGGTTATGTCTTTTTTTTTTAAATAAGATTAGTCATGACTAAATTTGTGATAGCCTCCAAATTCAACCACTTGGCTTTCTAAAGTTCCTTTTAAAGCCCAGTTACCTCCAGGACCCTATTCATAACAGCAGCTCACATGTATTTAGCCAAGCCATATCATGTGTTCACTGTGCCAGTGCTTTACCTGAATTATATAATCTATTCTTTGTAATAACTCCATGTGGTAGGTATTTTGCTCATCTCCAGTCTACAGATGAGACTAAGGCTCAGAGAGGTTGTCTCTTGCTCACAATCACATAGTACCTCAGAGGTGGAGCCAGGATTCACACCAGTCCATACAACTCTAAAGCCCACATTTCTAACCACAGCATCTTCAGATTTTTCTCTGAAGTTGTACCTGGCTTCGTTTTCTGCCACTCAACTTTCCAAGCACTGAGCCTAAATGAGGTGGAAACCATAAAAAGCAAAGCTGAGCACCTGACAAGCAGGAGCAGCAGGAATCAAGGGGCACTCAGAATCGGACGAGTCCAAATGGATTTTATGGTATGCCTTGCACACATCTCTAACCAAGGAAGGGAAGATTCAGGAAGGACCAAAAATAAATAAATAAATAAAAGTCTCCACTGTGAAAAGATAACTAACACTTACAAGGGCCTTAGAAGCACTAAAAGGTTTTTACAACTGTTATCCTCCCGGGGAGTTAAAGAAGGCAAGTTTTGTTACTATCAAATCCATAGCAAGCAAGAAAATTTAGTCCCGAGCTGAATGATGGACCCTCGCATTGGGCATTCCAGGTACGCTTGGTTGAGCACTCTCCTGTAAGTTTTTGTCTCCCTAGTACTGAGACAAAGAGAGTACATGGCCCTTACAGGTGGAAATGTGCGGCAGAAATATCTGTCTACTTACTTTACCTGGGTAGAGGACATAAAACTGTTTTTTATTAGGAATGTGTGCAAGTTAGAATTGAAGGAAATTATAGTTAATTCTGGCTCTTATCAGTTGTTGAGCCTTCAAGTTTATTATTTCAGAGTGAAACCAGTGCCAGTTGTGACATTTTAGTTACATCTGGGCCCAAGACATCTGGCCTTGCAGTCATCTTATTCACTAGACTCAGGTAGGTACAGTGCCTGGGCCCAAATATTGTTCAAGAGCCTTGCTAACTATCGAAACCTCAAAAGGAAATGGATTAACTCTTAAATAAAGATAACTGCAAAATCAAAAATAACACTAAATTAAATGTCTTTTAAATTTAAGCTATATCCACTAGTCAATTGCAATTCATCTCAACTTTCATCCAGTTTTTTATACATTTTTTACAAGATGGTTTGGAGTACCTTTAGCATACTTAACAGTATGTGGGTGGGAATCCCAAAGTAGAAGTAGCTAGGCCCTGTGGAGGACCCTGGTGGCCAGTGCAAGGAGAGCCAAATTTGGGAATATAGGTGCTATTTTCACCCTACTGAGATGGTGTCAGTAGACATGATCCAGGTGGCTTGAGCAGTGGTGATAGTTCTCTACAACTCGGATTTGTCATTTTTGAGGGACGATTCCCTGGCTCCAGATTGGGCCACTGCCATACCTTTGGCTTCAAGAGCAATTTCCCCAGTTCTTTCAGCCTTCAGCCACACTGAGGGGCATTTGGCCAGCTGGCCCGTTCACCATTTCCCTTTGCGACTCCTGGCATTCATGACCACTCCCAGTGGTTTCTCTTAAATGTTAAACAGAGAAAAAAAAGAACAAATCCACAAGCCATTCCCAGGGGAAGAGACAGGCATGGCTTACAACAGTGTCCTCAGGGATCCTTCTCTGTGGGATGATGGGAATCCAGCCCATGAAAGCAAAACCAACAACAGTTCCCATAATCCCCTCCATCAAAGGCACCTGGGAGGTCTCACAGGATGGGGCTGGCTGCATGGAGGACAGCCAAACCTCTGAATGGCTGTGCCTGTACCCCTCAAGTGCTGCCTCTGTGTGCCCACCACAGCTTGGGTGCCCACTCAGTCAGAGTTACAAATGCTGGGGGCACTCAAGTGCTGTTGAGGTTGGCTTCATGGTCATTGCTTTCCATGTGGGAGGCTCGACTGGGGGCACCTTTGATGTGGCGAGGGCTTCCCCTGGGAGCACTTGACCACAAGTAGTTTACGAGACATTGGCTGCCTGCCTTGGTCTTGGGAGGTGTTGACACTCTTGCTCATTAGGGGACCGGGACCGTGCTTTTGGCAGCCTCAGCCAGCACAATCAGGCCTCAGTCCAGTTCTCATACTGTGGAGAGACTGGCAAGCAGGGAGGCTGTTTTCTGAGGACGTATGAGCTGGGAACTCTTTTTCCAAGGCAGCAAAGTCATTAGGCAGGTGTTTATTGAGTGACTGCAATAGACTTTTTTTTTTAAGATTTTATTTATTTATTTGACACAGAGAGAGACAGCCAGTGAGAGAGGGAACACAAGCAGGAGGAGTGGGAGAGGAAGAAGCAGGCTCCTACCAGGGGAGCCTGATGTGGGGCTCAATCCCAGAGCACTGGGATCATGCCCTGAGCCGAAGGCAGACGCTTAATGACTGCGCCACCCAGGCGCCCCAATGCAATAGACTTTTTAATAGTATGAAAGGACTATAAGATATGCCTAACTTCTCTAGGATATGCTATTCTACTTTACGACTCCAGACCAAACTACAGGACATAGAGTAGAACCAGGATGATGTATTTAAGTACCAAACAGAGGCACTGTATCAGTTAGCTATTGCTCTGTAACAAACCGTCTGAAGACTCAGTGTCTTAAAACCGTAGTCATTTATTTCCTTCACTCATCTGTAGATTGGTGGGGGTTAGCTGATTCATGCCAGGCTCAGCTGGGTGGCTCTGCTTCAAGATGTGGGTCCGGTTGGTCTTGGCTCCTCATGTGGGTTGGGCTCAGGCCTGTTCCTGCATCTTGGATGCAGGTTGGAGCGATAACAGCCACTGGAGAAAGTTCTACTTCTGGTGATGACAGAGGCACTGGAGGATAAGCCCCACCACTCAAGCACATTGCAAGCCTCTGCTTCCATCACATCTGCTAATACCGCATTGGCCCATCCTCTTCCTGGCACTTCCAACCTCCCTCTTCTGATTTATTTTCCTCTGTGGCAGTGTGTGATAAAAGTAGGAGGAATGAAAGACCTGATGATGAGGTGGACAAGGGACGAGAAAACAGGAGTGAAGTCTGGGTGACTGGCAGTTCCTTTGGCTAAGCCGGGCAAGACTTAGAGGAAAAGATGTGAGGGGAGAAAGCTAAAGCTGAGGTTTGGATACATTTGATTTCAGATTCCTGGTAGAGGAGACATTCCTGTGGAAATGTCAAGTAGGTAGACCGGAGCCTTCATCTCTCCGCCTCTCAGACGACCCAATTTCTACAAAGCAAGTGCCTCATTTATGTAGATAAGAGGTAGTTTAGCTCTTCTGGTACATTAAAGGCCCCGAATCACATCCTATCAATTAGTTTCTATGAGACACACTGTGATGGCACAATTGATTCACTTGGCATAGAATATCATGCAGTCTGCCTGAAAGGCAGGCCAGAAGATTTTAATGCAGTTGTCTCCAGGCAATTATTAACTTTCCCTCTTAGCAACAGGACCAAGGCACTTTCATTCCCTGAAATGACAATTCTCCCTTGTTAAAGCTTACAGTTAATTTTAAGAACCACACCAATTTAACACCCAGCTCACATGAGCCATATACCTTGAATAAATGCAAATCTGTGGCATGAATTATGGCCTTATGCTGAGCATTACCATGGCAACTAATGACATCATCCCCCAAGACCAACCTGCACAAAATCCAATTCTCCAAGGGTCCTTATTTGCCTAAAGTGGATGTGTTGTCTTGGCTTATTCACATATGCATTGGTAAATATCACTCTGTTGTCAAAGGTTCGTGGTGGATGTTTACTGTCATTTTGGGAGGTATATTCCCTTTGTGGCAAATGTTGTTTTTTGTTCGTAGGGGGAGGGGGGTGGAGGAAATTCTAATGAAAATTACTGTGTGTATTTGATTAGCAACATTTGTTGATAACATATGGTCTGAGGAGGCTTCCGCAAATAAGAGGCTTTAAATAGTAAACAGAGATGTGACTGCGATGAAGCAGATGCTCTCCAAACACACAGTAGAAGGTTGCTTTGCGGTGGATTTCTCCTTCCCTCCACCCGAGCATATTCCTCTCCCTTATTTCCTCCCCCAGATCAAAGTGCTCACTTTCAAAGCAGTGGCACTATGGAACAGGTTTGGAGAAATAATGTGCTGTGACTTTAAAAGTCATCTCCACCCCCCAAAATATGAATTATCTGCTACCCCTGTTTATTATTTGATACTAATAATGATGTAGTGTGACTAAATGAGTCAGCCAGCTCAAGTGGATCTGGAAGCAGCATTTGGGCACCACGTGTCTGAAATGCTATGATACACAATCCCCAATTTTCCAATACACCGAGAGTGCTGGAGAGAGCTCCATGAAGAATTTAGAGCAGCAAATCGAATCACCATGAGCTGAGCTGTCCTTGTAAGTGCATGTTTACAGTTTATCTTCGTGGATGTGCTCCAGTGAGCAGACTTCCTTCTGATCTGCTAATGAAAATAAAAGTATTCCCATTAGATTGAACCAGCAATTTCCTTGGGTCTATCAGGGGCCAGCATGCTTTTTGTATAACGGACCAGAAAGTAAATAATTTAGGCTTGTTGGCCAGATGGTCTCTGTTGTAACTACTCTGCTCTGCCTTTGAAGTGCAAAAATAGCATAGGGTAGTATGTAAAGGGGTGAACATAGCTGTGTCCTAATAAAACTTTATTGATGGGCATTAAAATTTGAATTTCATGTAATTTTCATGTGCCACAAAACATTCTTCTTTTGATTATCTTCAGTCATTTAAAAATGGAAAAACCGTTCTTAGCCCATCAGCCATATGTAAGCAGGTGTTTGGCCAGACTTGGCCCCTGGGACGTAGTTTACCAACCCCTGGTCTGTAATCCTACAATGAAAGACATATTTTTTAGTGTTTTCCATGTGCTGGGTATTGAGTTGAACAGTGTATATACAATAGCATACCTTCTGCTTAGTCTTCCATCCATCCTCTGGGGTCAGTATTTTTCTTATCCCCAATTAAAGATGTAAAAAACAAGGCTCAAACTCACTCTAATAACTGTTATCATTTCTGCATATGACATCTCTGCAGGTAAAATATGATATCCCTAAGTACTGATGTCTCCTTCACCTTTGGATCCACAGCAGCTCCTAACACAGTGACTTGCACGTGGTAGGACATGTAGGAAGTGTTTTCTAAATGAAGAAAGAAATGAAGGGCTAATTAGAGCTATGATCCCTAAAGCAGTAGAAGTCAGAGTTTCACCCAGTGCCACAGAGAGCATGTAGATTCCTCAGCTGGGCTATTCCTATATTTATTCCCCAACCTCTTGTAAAAGGTACTTGGTTTGGAATGGACTTACATGTCTCCATACACATTCCTCTATATTTGGAGGTGCCACTCTGAGTGATTGCATCTCTAGAGTCTATGTTTGTGTGCTGTTGGCTGGAAAGACCAGAAATGATAATAATAGTCCATTTTATAACTTGGCGGCACTTTCCAGCATTATACCATTGGCATTCACGTTGCTTCCAGCCCTTGGCCTCATGAGTTAACCATCCTTGGTGTGCTGGGTCTCCACTGCCTGCTGCCAACATCAGCGTGCATTGCAGAGAGTTGCCGTGCTCCTAAAAATCATCTTATCTCCAAGGAGATAAAGGTCTCAGTTTGCTTAAAGGAGGCATTCATACCCTTAGTTATCTCAAATGTCACATCTCTCTGCAATCCCCTGAATTTGGTTACATGATTATTCTGAATTTGTCACTTCTTCCTAGTCATTAAATACGTATTTGTTGTGTGCCAGGCCCTGTGCTTGGTGCAGGAGATTAACCAAAAAAAAAAAAAAAAAAAAAGTTTTGCCATGCTCCCTGCCCCCAAGGTGTTCATTATCTAGAGAGAGAGCCAGATACACAGATAATTGTCAGACGACACTATGATATTGTGTTATGAGTTACTGAGAGACAGTGAAGCTCTATGGTTTCATGCATGGGCTCTGCGGTCAGAAACCCTATGTGTTTGAAGCATGGCTCTGTGATAGTCTGAAACCCTGGTCCAGTTTCTTAACCTCTTCGAGTCCTAGTTTCTCCATTTATAAAGTGGGGATAATAAGAGAATATACCTCGTGGAGCAGTGAGAAGGTTTAAATGATATAATCCATGAAAAGCACTTAGCTCGGGGGCCTGGCAAACTTTCAGCACTTGCTAATTGGTGACTATTTTTAGCTTTTCTGTGAGCTAGCTGTATGGTGTGATTGTAGTGGCAGATATGAAGGGGTCACAGAAGAGGGAGACCTCACCCACTTTATCTACCTGTATTCAAAGAGAAGTTTGTTAACCTCCCCAACTGCTACTTGCAATAAATATTATCAACCTCTGGTCTTTTCAAATCAAACTGCAGTTGTACTTCAGTTCTGGGAAACTTTTAAGAAGAGGTATCCATCTTAATAACCACAGTCAGTGCACAGCAAGGCAAAAGAAATGAGCAGAGAAGAATGCAACATTGAGAAATAGATTCAGTTAATGATGTGTGGCCCCACCAAAGGCCTAAGGCTTTTGATGCTTCCACCACTGACTAAGTTGTCTATAGGGTAAGTAGCCCTCTGTGAAGTGTATTGAACATGTGAAATAAATCTAAACTGGGAAGCTCTAGTGGCCCAGAGTCCCATCAATCCTGAGACAGAACTCTCCCTTTGACTTACAAAGGTAACTGATTTAACTGAATCAAGACACAGAGCAGTGAGTTGGTGGAACGTGAAAGGAAGGCTGTATGGTGCCATGGCTGAGTTTGGGTTGTGAAGTCAGACTGCCATTTGCTCCCTGTGCTCCCTGGACACATTATAGCCTGTCTGAGTCTGAGTTTCTGGTCTGTAACTGTGAGAGTAATCATTATAAGCATCTCACAGGATGGCCAAGAGGACTTAAAAAAATAAAATGCATGTCTGTCTGAGTAACACTTTCGAGAGAGGAATTTGTGCCTAGCACGTAGTAATCTCTGAATAAACATTAGCTGTAGTCAGGTCTCTCTGTGGCTGGAAAAAGACAAAGAGGGGACAATTCCACGACTTTTTTTTCAAAGGGGAAAAGGACAGGAAAGAATGCTTATAATTAAATCTCCCTGGGTCTTCTACGAATAGGAAGCATTTACAAAAAGAAGTCAGGAGTCGTTCTTTTACAAAGTCCAAAGACTATAGTGAAGGGTGAAGGTTCATGTCAACACCAGTGACAGCCAATTTCTGCTGCATCACCCATCCTCATTCCCAGCTAAATAGACTGAGTGTCATTGAACTCAGAACCTTATTCATGGGCTCATGACTCATGCAACTACCCAGGCTCCATGCTCAGACCTACGTTTGGTTTAATGCTCTGCATTGCCATCTTGAAATTCTTAATTATTTTATCCTTGAACCTGTTTGTTAAGTGAAGTTTGATGGAACAATGGAGCATGCATTTGAGCAGAACTACTCCGAAAAAGGAAAAGACTCTATATTTTAGTAGCTTTAGTAGCACTTTTCCCTCCTTTTTGAAGAAAAAGCCCCACATTTTCATTTTGCGCAGGCCTTGAAAATGACATAGCCCATCCTGATTAGACTGGAGACTTTTTGCCAGGCTGCCATTTTGAAATCTGATGGATAAATTGGGACTCAGCAGTGACCTAAAAACTCGAGGTGAGCCAAGGATCATGGTGGGAAGCCAAAAGCACAGCTGCAGATCTGGGGGAAAGGAAAAGCCACTCAGTGTTCAAATGGACTGGGTCATCAGGGCAGCCTCCAGTGACTTGAATTCCATCCAGCTGACAGGGTGGAGGCCTCACTCTTCCCTACAGTCTGAGTCATGTTGAATGCCTGATGAGCTGAGCATCCTTGGGTAGCAGCAGGGGTCCAGGCAGACTGAGTTAGTGCCTGCTTAGCAGGCCAGAAAAACCCTACAAACCAGTCCCAACAACAGTATCATAGGGATGGGGGGGATCCCTAGGGGATAGAGTGGGGGGAACTCCTGGGGCACTGAGATCAAGGCCTTGTTGTGGCTTGGTATTAATGCATCTCATTCCAGAACTCTTTTGATTTCCAGAAGGAATCTTCCTCATCTCCATGACCAATCATGATAAATGCCCAAAGAGATTAATAGCACAATTCATCACAAAGAATAAATTAATGATCATGTTTTTTGCCAATATTGCTAATTATTAATAATGTGTGTTATTGATAATTATGACAGTATTAGCAGGGAAAGCTGCAACATGGGGATTAAGGGATTTGGGTTCTAGCCAGCTTGATCAAATTACACTGGAATAAAATGGGCAAGATCTTGAGTTTCTTCTCAGTTTTCTCATCTGTGAAATTGGGATGATAATAACTATTTTACTACTTACGTTGTCGAGTAGGAGGGCAATATCATTAATGTCTTACTATGTGTTGAATGCATGACCCAAAACAGAAGTGATCATCACAGTTACTAGACTATCTCTTACATATCCTTATTTTGGGGAGGTAAAGTAGCCAAAATTTGTTGGGTCTCATGGTCTTTCAAGCCTGTTACTATTTACTTTTTATTTTTTTATCCTTACTTTTGTTTATTTATCTTTATCTTATTTTTATTTAGGTACAGGACATTAATTACTTGCCCCAAGTCCTACAGTTCATAAGTGACTAACCAGGACTTGAAGTAAAGGTGTCTGATTCAAAACCCTATACCTTGTCATGTTGCCTTTGCTAGTAAATTGATTCCCTGTCTTAGGAGCTTTCTGCAGTAGCGGAGGACCAAAATTAGGAGCTTCTATCTGTACATCTAACATTGTGCTGTTGTGTTTGGAACCTGTTGCTTCTTGTTCTGTCTCCTGTCCTTTTGCATGTCTTCTCCCTTTCTCAGTTATCACTATTGGGTTTCCTCAATGACTTTTATCCCTTAGCTCCCAATCCAGGCTCCTCCTTCCCTCCACTTTTCTGGTGCTGTCTTGTCAGCTTTCTCGAAGTTCCTCATGTCTCTGAGTTTAGTCTACAGGATTTATTTGAGTGCAACATGGAAACTAGAAGGCATTTCTATCATTCACAAAAGAAGAAATACAACCAACAAACCCAGAGTAATATATTCAAGCCTGCTATTAGTCAAAGAAATCCCCATGAAAACACCAAAGACAAAGTAAGCCAGAAGAAAAAGCGAATAGGTCATGAAACACTGTGATTGGCACTCATTCCCAGATGCTGGGATAATGGTTGCCACCTTTGTGGAAAGCATTTTGGGAATCAGTGTCCCAAGACTTGAAAGTGTTCATTGATGAGCAGAATTCCTGCAGCATTGTAAGAGCAGCATAATGTTTATTGATAGTTCCCAAGGAAATAATCAAAGATGAAGTTTTAAAAATCATGTCCAGCTGCATTCAATAATAGAACGATGGTTAAATAAATTGTGATGTACCTATAAGGAATAATATTATAGGGTCATTAAAAATAATATTTTAATGAATATTTTACAGTATGGACATTGCCATCATATAAGGCTAAATGAAAAAAAAACTCTATACAAAATTACATCTATTCCTGTTTCCTAGTTCTATAAAAGAATGTATATTTAGCATCACTTATTTATTCAACAAATATTTCTTAAGTGTCTTCTGTGTGCTAAGCACTATGCTAAGTATGCAACATAAGCAAAAAACACCCAGTCAGAAGATTCGGCTATTGAAAAATCACACAGAAATAAATAATTACAAATCCTGTGATTGATAGGACAGAAAATTAAACAGTATGTTCCAGAGAGTTTAACACTGGACCACATTTAGACTGGGAGACGAAGGGATGGGAAAGTGTTATTGAAGCTGAGCTCCGAAGAGGTAGCCAGGTGGGGAGAAGCATTGCCAACAGAGGGAAGCATGCATGCAAGGGCCCTGAGGGGGCCCTGAGGACACAGTCAGGAGGCCCATGACGCTGGAGCAGGTGAGTGGGAGACTACACCTAGGGGTCTGGATTGCACCCTGGGGGCTCAGTGCAATCCAGTTGGACACTTCTGGAAGATCGCACTGACTGCAGGTACAGAACAGGTGGTAGGGTTCTGTGATAACAATGATGAGTAGAGGAAAAGGCCCCATCTGAGGGACCCATCCGTGGCTCACGTCAGCCCCGCCTGGCACCCCAGCCAGATGCTAGTTAAGCCAGGCTCTGCTCTGAGGAGATCTAAGACTCAGATTCCTACAGACCAGTGGGGAAGGGCATTTCCCACTTCTCCTTCTACCTTCCATTCCTTTGAGCTCCATCCATTCCTCTATTCAACTCATCTTTGAACGCCAGAAGAAATGGGGCCCCCCACCTCCCCATGAGTACTGACATTGCATTTTAAAGTCAGGTATTGGCTCTGACCAAATGAAGCCCTGTCTCAAAATCTAGAACTGCAGTTTCCAAGACCTAGGGATTCAAAGGATACAAGGAAATATTTGCGGTGACGCTGAAATAGTTTGTAAGGATAGCAAACGCATGGGGAAAAGTTCTCAACAACTCGATTTCATGCTAATTCCAAGGGATTCCTTGTAGTGCTCTGTGAAGACCCATGGCAACTTTCTGAGCATCTGTCTTGCATTTGCCTAACAAGTTAATTAACACTTTTTGTCACTCTGGCAGCTTTGGAGGGGTGGCAAGGGGAGGGGGGTGTGACAGCCAGTGCTGCCTCGGGTTAACCCTGCATTCCCCCTACTCGGGAAGAAGGCAGCTGAGTTTAGCATTGTCAAGGCAGAGGGCTCCGTGCTGACCTTTCTGATTCTGTCTGCAGCTGGGGCACCCAGGGTGACTTCTCGACGACCCACGCACTGCCTGCTGTGAAGGTGAAGCTGTTCACAGAGAGCACAGGGGTCCTGGCCTTGGAGGACAAGGAGCTCGGACGGGTAAGCGCTCCCTGTCACAAGGAGCTCCAGAGAGCTGTGTCCCCACGTCCCAAGAGGCAGCATTGCCAAGTACTGAAAGGTCCAACTTTGGGTTTGAATCCACAGGCTCTACTCTCCATTGACTGTGTGACGTTGGGCAAGTCCCTCAATTTCTCCAAGCCTCCGTTTCTCCTCTTTCAATCTGGGTTACCAGTAGTGTACCCTGCAGCAGATAAAGCAGGGGTTCTCCACACCCTCAGACCCAGACACCCTTTAAACCAAAGATTTGCAATACCCCTCCTATCCTGAAGGAAATTCTTAGATAATTTAACAAACCAATCCACCCAACAATTTAAAAATCAGTACAATGACATAATATGAAGGAAAAATAAAAAGGAATTAATTAATAATAAAATAACTTCAAAATGTAAAGATTCAGGAACAACTGCCCTAGAAGATCTAAAGAAGAAACGCTGTCCTTGTTCCCATACAGGGAACCACTCCGAAGGTCACAGCCACAAAACCCACCGTAGAGGGGAGAAGCTCTGAAGCTTAAATGTCAGTAAACTGATTTCTTCAAACTGCCCACAAGTCTTGGTGACAAAGTTTCCTCAATTTCCCTGGAAAAGTGCCAAAAATACGTTGAGTGTATATTGCTCCAAATTACAAAAATTCAACGGAGTGAAGTTTAAAGATCTAATTGGCTTATTAAATGATTCATGAATCTGGCAGGATCCCATCTGTAAGTGGAAGGAGCTCCAAGGAGATGTACAAAAACCGAGGTTTCTGTAGAAGAAGGATGGGGCAAAAAATTGTCAGCAAAAGGAAAGGATTGTTTTAGGCAGGTGGCTTTCCTTTAGGGGGAAAAGTGAGGGGTCTTATCATGCAGATGACCCCATCTCTCTTTGGGGGATGGTGAGGGTCCAAGTGGCATGCTCAACAGCCCTGACCAAAAATTTCCTGACCCACCCATTGAGACTACATTTCTGGGGGAAGTTGAAATTGCAGTTAGATTATGGCCTGAGCACCGGTTTGGGAACAAGTGACACCATTTGATGCCTGTCGTTTTCTTTTTAAGAATACGTAAAAAAGATTTAAGATCTAGTCTCAGTTCATTATAAACAAGCTTTTCCACCTCCATTCATACCCAGTGGAATATTCAGAAGTCGGCTGAGATGCAGGATGATTCCTCACTGGGAAGGAGTATCTCATTCACTGCATGATGTGTAGTATCCCTGGGCCCCGGCCATTCAATACCAGCAGAGCCCAGCACCATTATTTCGTCAACCACAAATGTCCCCCCAAATTTCTGAAATATCCCAAATGGTGGTACCAATCCCTTTGAGTACCACTAAGGTAATGAAGACGTTTCTTCTTACTTCTCAGCCATTGACTCTGTACCAGGCAGACAGTATTTTCAGAATGTAAGTTAGATTTGCTGGCTTCAAATGCTTCCATCACTCCACACTGCTTACAATAAAATCAGAACTCTGTAACACAGCCTACAAAGATTCATGTGATCTGGCTTCCACCCACCTCCTCTTCTGTTGCTACCTTTCCCCTCATCCACTTTGCCCCAGCATCGGGGCCAAATTTCAAGCCACTGGATAAACCACTCTTTCCTGCATTGGAGGGCTTTCTCTGCCTAGAACACTCCCCACTGCGCAGCTCTTCAACAGGCTTCCTCCTTCCTTACATATGTGCCACGTCCTCCTCAGAGAGCCCTTTTCTGACTGCCCATCTTCCTTCATTCACTACCCCAGCCGCCTGTCCACTACACTTCATCACCAAGGAGGGAAAGAGAGAAGAATTAACAGAAATTTTGGCTTCTGTCTCCCACACTGGACTACAAAAATCCCATGGACATAGAAACCTAAACTATTCTGTTCACTACCCTATAGCCCTGAGCCCAGCACAGAGACTCCCAATACATTTCATGCCATACTGGTTGATTTCATAATCCCTTCCAAAAGCTGTGTGACCTCAGCCAAACGTTCAACCTCTCTAAGCCCCTGGTATGTCATCAGTGGAATAATGTGAGAACACCTGGAGACAAGCACACAGGCACACACTCCTACCAAGGCCAGCAAGAACACAGTAAGCATGCTTTCTTTCTTCATCCTTTTGACCCAGTTACTTACTCTGGCTTTCATCTATAGAGCTGACCCGGAATCATAGTACTAGGATGCAGACCAGGATATTAGTGTTAGAAGTGGCAAGTCCAGGAATGCTCAGCCTGAGTCCACAGAAGGTTCCATGGAATCCAGGAACCCCTCGAAATGGTTTGCAAATGTCGAGGTGGGGAGGGGCATATGTGCATTTTTCTGGACTCACGAGTCCAAAGCATTCACCAACTCCTCAAACCTGTTTCCACTAAGGAAAGTTAAGCCCACTGGGCTAGTCAAAGCCTTTTATTTTATATATGAGAAAACATTCCCACGGAAGGCAGGAAGCTCCCCTAGAGCCACCTGGTTAGGTGGTGCCCAGGCACCGTACATTGGCCATTGGCCAGGGCGCAGCCCTGAGGACGCTGTACAGTCCCCTCCCCGATGCTCCATGATAACCCTAATGAGTTATTACTCATCCTGCCCAGACGAGTGCACTGGAGCCCAGAGGAAGTAAGTAACGTGCGAGAAATAATGTTAACTCATCTCCAGGACCATTTCCACTGTACCAGTTTGTCCCTATGCAGAAATAAAACCCTGGCTCTGCTGCTGTGGTGAAGGCCACAAGCTTGCCACAGCCGCATACAGGTTTTCATTTCTGAATAACTCGTTCTCTCCTCCAACCCCGTTATATATTTTCCCAGATAAGAATTTGCCCTTCCTACCAAAGAAACTTTTCACCAGTTGCGGTCCTGCCTGGTCCTTGTGCCAGCTGGGGTGCCCTCTGCTGGCAACACCTCTGCAGGCAGCAGCTGGTGATGACTGCTTTCTTTTTTAAAAGTGGAGCAATTTCTCGTACCCCTGAGAGGTGTTTCTATGCTCTAATTGGTCCCAAGCTTAGCAGGACACAGCAACATTTAAAATCCCAGTGCTACATGCATTCATTCAACAATATCTAGTTTGTTCCACATTCATTATGCTTCATTTTAATAAACCTTTTTAACTGAAAAAATAAGTCATGCACGGTAAAAAAAATTTTTTTAACGGATATAGTGAAAACTCACCTTGTCCTGTGTCTCTTCCAGAGAAAAACCTTGTTTTCAGTTTATTGTGTATTCTTCACCCAGTATTCGATGCATGTATAAGCATAGCATATACAAGCATTTGTATATACATCCTTAGAGAGAGAGAGAGAGAAAGAAAGAAAGAAAGAAAGAAAGAAAGAAAGAAAGAAAGAAAGAAAGAAAGCCCACTGGAAGTTACTGTATACCTACTGCTTTGCACTTTGCTTGAAATATCAGTATATTTGGAGATTAGTCCATGTCAGCCCATGCTGACATGCTTCCTGGTTTCATGGCTGTGTAATATTCCACGTATAGATGTATCATAATATATTTAGATTGATTCCAGTCTTTGGCTGTATAAGCAATGCTTCAGTGAATAACCTTGAATTTACTTCTTTACACATATGTGTGTGTACGTGTAGGATAGTTTTCAAAAAAGTATTTTGCTGAATGAAGTTTGAATTTTGACAGATACTACCAAATTGTCCCTTAAAGAGTATATACCAATTGATACTTCCACAAAAGGCATGAGTGACTGTTTCTCTACATCCTTGCCAGTACTGTAATATAATCAAACTTCTAGTTATTGGATATGATTGTGAGCCCACGGTATCCCATCATTTGTGGCATGCACAGAGCAAACAGAAATAATGACAGGCAAAAATTTCTAATTTCAAAACACTTAAGGGATATAGACATAAAAACTAGAAATCATAGTGCAGCATGGTAAGTGGTCTCTAGAGAAAGAACACCTGGGAGCATATAGCAAGGGGACGTAACCCAGTCTGAGGCTCAGGGCTGCCTTCTCGGGGTGAGAGGTAGATGCAGCGGTAGGGAGGGCTATATAGGCTAAGGCTTGGAGAGGATCAGTCAGGTAAAGGCTCAGGGTAAAGCAGCCCCCCAGAAGGACCTGCCTATGAGCCCAGGTAACTAAGAGAAGCTGGGGCTGGCTGGCATGCAGCTCACTGCACAGAGTGGGTTGTGTTCCCACATCAGCATCACCACATCAAAGCACAGCACACATGGGCCTCGGCTGAGATGACAAAGTGCTTGATTAGCAGCCTGGAATGTCCAGATGAGGTGTGTGGACTGCTCAGGACTCATGTGCACCCAGGAGGACCCTAATAATTCAGCAGGGCTGACACATACAAAGGAGTCGTCGACCCGTCAGGCACATGGCAGGGTGGAGCTGAAGGTGGAGGAGAGCTGCAGTGACCTCATCTCTCCAGCCACCCTGGAGAGGAAGTCTCCCCGGGGAGCCACCACGTGGAAGAAGAAGTCTTTGTGGACAGGCCAGTAATGAGCTGTGGTCATTTGTGTCGGCGAATGGACACCATATTGCCAGTGGGAAACACGCCCAGAATCCATATGGTGGAAGGCCTGTTAACGAGCTCCGGGTGCCCAGAGCGCTGCTCCTGCTTTGATTTTGCCAAATGGGCAGGAGCAGAAGGAGGCTCGGGTCTTGCCTGCTGCTGTTCTGGCCCTGGCTGGGCTTTCTTCTACCACCCCTCCCCCTCCTTGCTTCTCAGCACATCACCCCCCTCACCCCTCTGGCCAGACTAGCTCAGGAGACAGCATCAGGGATGTCAGGGACATCCCAGGGATAGCAGCGCCCCCTCTCTCCATCTCCCGCAGCTGGGGTCTCAGGAAATGGGAACACAAGATAGAGTGACATAGGGACAGGCATGCTCTGAGGGGAGGGAGAGGTCTCTGCTGCGCAGTGGCACCCAGACTTACTTGCCTCCAGCAGCCTACAACATAGTACACTTTGCTGGTACCAGTTATGTCACTTTATACATTCTATGATAGAATTTTAACTAAATTAACGCTCACAGAATGAATACATGGCCCGAAAAGATGACTACAGAAGTGCTGTAATGTTAGGATGATACTAGTATTCCAAGCCTGGCAAACAGCACAAAAATGGTGGAGCTGACACCCGTCCTGCTAAGCAGGCGTTCTGTCATCCACATCGTGAGAGGAAATCACTGCCAAAGTGATCAGCTAGGATAGACGTCAGTCAAGATATTCTGAAATTATTTACAAGACTACTTGAGCTATAGATTTACATCCAGTATTGTGAACAATGAGCCTTGCCCTAAATATATAGGGTATCTTAAAATATGGCTATAATAGTATAAAGCCACCAAAATCAGCAAGATACTTAAAAATATAGCTTTTTATCTTTGGCTTATTTTTAAGACTTCTATATTTGTGTATATTTTTTGATATATGTAACACTGTAATATATTTATACAAAGTAAGTGTATATAATGTAAATATATAAAATAGAAGTATAATGATATATATTTATGTAACATATATACATATATAATGATGTTTTCTATATTTATATATTGATGGTCATGTATTTTTATATCGATAGCAGTGTATTTACAGAGATTGGGCTACTGGCTCAACATATTTTGCCAGCATAGGGCACAATCAGAAAATCTTTGGCAGCTTCAGGTCTGAAAAATCAGGCCTCCTATTTCGATCATGTCATAAGACACTGAGAAGACTCAGATTTTGCGTTTAGCAAAAATGGATCAATTTTCTTTCATCAGAGAGAGGGAATGTAATGGAGGGAGAAAAGGGTCAGGCCTGAAATGAGGAGGGGTGAAAAATCAGCACAAACAAGGCCCGTGAGAGGGGGCCCATTTTGTGTTTCTCCCGCTCTCCTACTCTTCCTGAGCTCTCGCTGCGCCGCCTCGTGGGAAGCCATCGGCTCCACCCTCCCTGCAAGCCAGGCTTGCAGGCAGGCAGTGAGGCTGGCAGCATCTGGAAGGCCGGGGTGTCCGCCTCTGAGACTCTAAGCCCCTCCCGTCCCCCTGCAGAGGTGCAAGCAGCCCAGGAGAGAGGCTGCCTTCCCCTGCACCTAAAGAAAATAGATGCTGTGAAAACAGAGCCAAAGCCACATGCAACAAACCAGGGCACGCCACCACCACAAAAGCAAATCTTAGCAAGCCCAGCTTTTGTTGTGCCTATATTTAGTTCCTGTTCCTTCAGCTTAGGGGATTTTCCAGGTAGTTCGCTCCTGCCTGAGTGCATGTTCCTCAGATCCCATGTGGCTCCTGAGAACTCGGGCGGCAAAATGAAGAAGTGGATGTGCTGAGTTATCCACTCCTTGCCTCACTTCTGGCCCCAGAGACACTGCGAACCAGGGCAGAAGACTCAGGTTGAGAGTGCCATCTCCGAAGCACACAGTGAAAGACGCTGTCAAAGAGCCCATGCTTCCTGCTGTGTGTGCTTCCTTTCAAGCCAGGACAGAGTTGGGTGCTGTGCGACAGAGATGCCACGTCCTGGCGAATGGTGTGCAAATGTGTGTCAGCAAGGCCCTTCCCTTCCGTAGGTCTCACATTTCTCATCCCTCACATAAAGTCCCTTCCAGTTTTCCCCTACAGCCTTTTAGCGATGTCTCCTTCTAAAACAGGGGAAGCAATCCTGAGGAGTGGAAAGATGAGTGGACGAGAGGTGCCCTAATGTGTAAGGACATTTCTTCCTTTCATACATTCATCTTCTTATATGGAGAGACTCGTGTGTGAACATTGTCTGTTCTGGGTTGCTTCAGGACTTCTGAATTTTAGGAACATGCAAAAACAAGAGTCACAGAAACCATGATCCTAACTTTTTTTACTGAATTATCCAGGCGGGGAGAGAAGAGAGCAAGAGAACACCATTTCTTTCCTCGAGCTAGTCTGCTTGGCATGAGGCAGTTGGTAGACAGAGCCTTGGATTGAAGTCCCACGGCCAGGCTTCTGCTTTATTTAAATGCCTGTCAGCTATGGGAACTGGACAAGACACTCAGCTTCTCAGCAGCAAAGTTTCTCATTGATTAAAAACATACACATGACAGGGTTTCCATTTTCTGGCTAAGATGGTTGTCCTTTTTCCCTACAGGTTATTCTCCATCCCACCCCAAACAGCCCCAAACAGTCAGAGTGGCACAAAATGACAGTCTCCAAAAACTGCCCTGATCAAGACCTTAAAATCAAACTTGCTGTCCGAATGGATAAGCCTCAAAACATGAAGCATTCCGGGTAAGTGTTTCTTCTCCGAGTGGGAGTTTTAGGGAGATCTCCATCCATTTCTTAAAATATTTTCTGAAAAGGAAAACTGACTTTCAGAGAAGCACATGGAAGGAAATACAAAGGATTCATGAGAGAGTCTTAAAATACTTGATTTTGGTATTTACTATAAGCTTCCTCAATTCTTATCATTACCCTTTGTGCATTTGTGCTGTCAAGATAGAATAATTTTCTTCTTTTCTAGTAGGATTTCCAGTACAATTCAGAATGTTCCCAGAAGCATGCTGGGTGATTCTGGTTTAGGAGGTTTTATTGGCTGCATGTACCTTTTCAGTGGCATCTAGATCTTTCAGACTCTCTGAATCATCCACTTTTACCTTCACTAACAACCACGTCCAAGAGACACGAGCAGGTGCCATAGGTGGTAACATTCAAACATTCAATTCACATCGAATCAGTGTTTGTGTTTACTGTAGTCTTTAAATAAATGACCAAACCACAGAAAATTTATGATCACCTTCAGTTTCTTAAGGTTGAGAGGCATGAGCAATTAAGTGATTTCGAGTAGCATAAAAAGAATAAGTAAAATAAGTTTCAATTCACAGATCAATGATTTGTACAAAAAATGTTTATTGACAGCTGGGTATATGCCATGGCCTATTAAACTGCTTGGACCCCACTATCTCAGTAAATGTGATCACTTAGAAGTTGGGCCATATAATTCTGAATGGGGGGATGTCTAACCAGTGGAAGGGAATGGATTGCTTTTCAAGGATTCTGCAGGTACCAGTTGCCAACTGGCTATCATTCTGCTTAGCCCCTCTGGTCAGTAGAAAAGTCTCAATTCAGGGGCGCCTGGGTGGCACAGCGGTTAAGTGTCTGCCTTCGGCTCAGGGTGTGATCCTGGTGTTATGGGATCGAGCCCCACATCAGGCTCCTCTGCTATGAGCCTGCTTCTTCCTCTCCCACTCCCCCTGCTTGTGTTCCCTCTCTTGCTAGCTGTCTCTCTGTCAAATAAATAAATAAAATCAAAAAAAAAAAAAAAAAGAAAAGTCTCAATTCACTTTGGGGTGTGAGCATTTGTGAGATGGCTTAAAGTGATAAAATTGACATGAAAACTGAGAATTGGTTATGTGCTAGAGGTTTGGGGAATGCGAAAACCCAACACCAAGGACTAGCAACTGATTAAGACAGATTATTTAAAGACTTTAAACAGGCCCAGGAGGGAGCAGTCAGGACAGGAAGTACACTCCCCGGCAGATGGGCAGACCACAGCAACATGCGGTCAGGAAATAAACATTCTAGCTTTGGTGCCTTGGAGTTTTAGGGAACATGGAACACTCAAGGTTCCGGAGAAAGAGAGATATCTTCCCGTCAGGGCACTGGTGGGGGTCAGGCATGGGGAACTCCAGAAAAGAAAAGGTCTCCTGACAAGCTGGAGGCCCAGTACTGAACCTGAGCTCTGGCATGGATTTAGAGAATTTGCATGGCATTATCTGGAAGCCAAACTCTTCCCAGAGCCTGAAATGGAATTATGCCAAAACTCTTCTGCCTGTGGCCATGGGAAGGCTGTGGGAGAGGGAACCAGACCCTTGCTACATATGTAGTCTTTTCTCAACCATCCGTGATGAAGGGCAGCTAGCTTCTCTTCAGTCAAGTTAGCATCACAAAGATTTCTCATGAAATGTTTGTGAAGTCAGCTTTTCCTCCTTCTTATCATACTCCTGGCATATATTCCAAAAATGTTAAGTGGAATTTCTCCCCTATATTTCCTCCCCCTTGATGTAAACATTCCAGTTTCGAGGCAGTGGGTTTGGGAATTCTTTTAGGTCTCTGTAGCATGCAGGAAAAGATTCTGTCTGCATCTTTAGTAAAATACTGGCTCATAAATACTCAGTAACTATTTGCTAAAGGAACCAGAGTGTGAGTGAGCAGGACGGAAGGAGATGAGAGAGAGAGAAATGAGGAGGGTAAGACAGACCAAAGAGACAGACCAAAAATGATTGAATGTATCTGTGCTCAAAAGTTCAGTCTTTTTAAACTTCCTTCAAGGATCAGTATCTCAACCCACCTTCTCAGCCCCTTTGAAGCACCAAACTAGGAGTTTTCCAAGTACTCCCACATTTAATCCCACATTTAATCCCCACACACACTTTACACGGGTATTAATTTCTCCATGGGACACATTCCCATTTCCCACGTCCTCTTCTTTTAGGAAACTGAACTAACTGATCTGAATTCACTAATTTTTCTGTTGATTCATTTGTAAAATTATTGAGACATTTCAGGCTCCCTTGACCCTACAGATGACAGAAGAAATATGTAACTCCCTTCTGACAGTTTAGCTATTTCATATTACTAGACTGCCGTGTAAAAATCACCCCTCTGCTAGGAAATAATAAGGAAGGCCTAAAGGAGCCCTGAGAAGCAGGCAATGGCTTTCTAGTTACTAACACTCTCAGACCCAACGTGGCCTAAATCTGGCATGTACAGCATTAGTTGCACAAGGGTGACTCAAGGAAAATAAAAATGTTTATTATGGACTATAATTTTTTTTTCATTTAAAGTTAAAATAGTTTTATTGATCCCCGTTGTGTGGGGAAGAAGGAGAGAAATATCAGAATAGTGTTAGAGCTTAAAGAATAGTAGAGAAAAGGAAATTTTAAAAAGCATGGCTGAGGTTATAAATTATATCTACTTTCATGTTTATTAAAACATAAAAGGAAAATCAGAATTACTGTGAATGAGTCCTTGTTGGTAAGCTGTGGTTCCTTGAATCAACCACTTACCTTATTGAACAGAAAAATGTTAGTGAGAAAGTCAACACTAATTTCTGGCTTTAAGACATTAACATCTCAGCCTATTTGACAATGAGCAAGTTTTTGGAGAGTAATTTTTCATATTTTACATCTGTATGGTGTTTTCAAGCTCAGCCAGTATATTCACATGCACTTTCTCATTTTATCTCTGAAACAGCCTCACAGGGACTAGGTATCATTATCCTCACATCTTAAATGGCCTCTCCCTTCACCAAGTTGCTCAGACCAAGAACCATGGGGTCATCTTGGACATTTCTCTTTCTCTTTTGCTCTTCATCTCATCCATCAGCAAATTCTATTCACTGCACCTTCAAGATAAACCTAGAGTTCAGCCTCTCCTCACCACACTGTATGGTCATTTGGATCCAAGCCTCCATTCCTCTTCTCTTTCACTAGTGCCCTTACTCTGTAAACAGTCCCCCTACTGCTGTCCTTGCTTCCCTATAGTCTGTTCCCCACCATGAGGCAAGAGTAGTTTTTTTTAACACACAAATCAGATCCTGCCACTCCAATGCTGGAAAACCTCCAATGATTTCCCATCTCAGAGTAAAACCCATGTTGTTACCATGGCTGTGAAGACTCCATTACCTACTGGACATTGATCATTCCTCCAGCCACACTGGCCTCCTTGCTCTTCCCCAAAGACTCCAAGTGCATCTGCACCTCAGGGCCCTTGTCCCCACCCTTCCCTCTGCCTTGGATGCCTCATCTTCCCCACGCAGCTTTCTACATGGCTTCCCCTGATTTCTTCATGTCTCTGTACCATATCAGAATGCCTTCCTTTCCTGGCCCACCTACATCCTCTCTCTTTCTCTTACTCTGCTTTATTTTCAGGAGAGCATTTATCATCATCTCACATATCACGTATTTCTTTGTTTGTTGGTTTGTTGTCTCTCTCTCCCCCCACCACCACCATTGGACTGAGTTCCTTGTCACCAGGGACATTTGACTCCCTTGTTCAAAGTAGCCCTTACAGAGCCTGCCACGTAGTAAAAGTCCAATAAATTAAGCTAATTGTTGTGTAAATGAATAAGTGAATGAATGAATCCCTACTTTACACATAGGGAAACAGATATGAAATGGTGAACAGACTTGCCCAAATGAGATTAAGCATTGGAGCTGGGTCTAGAATTGTGTTATTCCTTCCAATTCAACCTTAACAAAGGACCCAAAACTTGAATGAAATACAGAGCTTCCCTGATCCCACTTTGGATTCAGTCAGTGAACCACAGTACACCAACCCAGAGTAATTTACAGCAAATCTGATTTTCTTGTTACGCTTCAACAAAACTTGAAGGGGATACAGTTTATAAGTCTCAGCCATGCTTCTTGAAAATCCCCTCTCCTCTTCCATTTTCTTAGCTGTGCCGCTACTCTGGACCTCTTGTTCTTCCAAACTGTCACCCTCTCTCTCCTCCCTGCAAATCTCCAAAACACCACTCAGATTGGCACTGACTTTCAAACAAGACTACTACTACTGACCTAATTGAATATTTTTAGGATTCCATTTTCTGTCTCTTGTTGGCTTATCTTCTATAAATGTCAATTAGATTAAGTTGGTTGATAGTGTTGTTGAAATCATCCAAATACTTATGGATTTTCTAAGCAATTATTGAGAGAGAAGTATTGTAATCTCTGACTATAATTACAGATTTATTTATTTCTTCTTACAATTCTGTCCATGTTTGTCTCATTTTGCTCTGCTCTTAGATGCATAAACATTTAAGGTTATTATGTCCTCTTGATGAATTGACCCCTTTATTATGATGAAATGTTCTTCTTTATCCCTAGTAATATTCTTTGCCCTGAAATTTACTTTGTGTGACAGTCATACAGCCACTCCAGCTTTTTAAAAGACTAATGTTATCATGGCAAATCCTTTCCATCCTACTATTTTTAACTTATGCTTTTAGAGTTAAAGTGCATTTCTTGCAGGCAGCATGGAATTAGCTCTAGCCTTTAAAATCCAATCTAAAGATCTCTGCCTTTAAATTGGGATATTTAGCCTATTTATATTTAATGTGATTATTGGTATAGTTAGGTTTAAGTCAAATTGCTGTTTGTCACCTTGCTTTTTGTTTTCTGTTTATTCCATCTGATCTTTGTTCTCTTTTCCTCTTTTTTTCTTTTTTCTTTTTTCTTTTTTTCCTTCTTTTGGACTAATTGAATACTTTTATGATTCTGTTTTATCTCCCTTGCTGTAGTATTGTCTATAAATGCCAACTAGGTCAATCACCTAGGATGCAGTCCTTGGCAGTAACCACTTACCAGCTATAGGCAAGTTTCTTAACCTCTGTGAACCTCATTTTGCTCAGCATAAAATGGAGGTCATGATAATTTTGCCTCATAAGATTGTTGTGAGAATTAAATGAGTTAATACATGTAAAGCATTTAGAACAGGGGCTGATACATGGTTAGGGCTGTAGCTAAGTAAGAGTTGGTGGTGGAGACTATTGTCACCATTGTTTGCTTTCATTCATTTACTGTGCTTCTCCCCCAGCCCATGCTTCTTCCTGCTGGGCTGCTGCAAGAAGACTCAAGCATCTGGAGTCTTAACATCCTCTATGCTCTCATTCTCTCTCCCAGGAGGGGAGGGATGTTTCCCAGTGGGAATCTTGGTTTTGTCTCAGTGTGACTGCTCTTCTTAGAAGAAATTCACATGAAGAATTTCTAGCAGAAAAGAAAATTTTTTAAAAAGGCCCTGCCTCATTACCACTTGTGGTGGGCTAGGTGCCGTGGCAGCACAGGGACACAGAGGAAAACAAATGCAGCCCCCTCTTCCCTTAGGGCTGAGCTTCATCTCTGCCTAGACCAGAACGGCACCAACTCCTCATTTTCTAGGCTTTTCAGTGACTTCTGGGTCCACAGCCCCCCAAGTTGAAACTTCAACTTATCCCCGGTTTCCATGTCCCTCTCTACTATCCTTACCGCTTTGTATGGTGTCCAGGGGCAAGTGATTCTGGCAGATGTCCTGAGGGGAACACGAACTCTTCTCCCTGACTGGGTATTCATCCATCCTGGAAGAAATCAGTAAAAAAATTCCTCATGAATAGCTATGGAGCACCCACCATGTGCACACCTAGTGCTAAGCACAGAAGATACTTAATAAATAGGGCTGAGTTACTAATTCATTAACATTCGTAAACATCAGATGGAGGAAGACCATCCCATTTTTTAAATAAAATGATAAGGTATAAGCATCACCATGGGTGTTGCCCTGCCAAGGAGTTCCAGGGCAGAGGGATCCTGAAGCCAGGGGATCATGGAAGACCCACAAACATCTTTCTCTTCTCTGTTTAGTCCTTCATAGTTCACTCTGGCCTCTCACCTAACTAAAATGCCCCCAGCGAATGACAGAGATGTCAATGATCCACTGGCATAGGTTTTACAAAAATACAACAAGCAAGGATATATTAGAATCACAAGGCAAAATGTGGCCTGGAGCTCCAAACCCAGACACGTGTACCTTGCTTTATTTCCCAACAGATGTGCACCCCAAAGCCAAACATAAGTTCAGATAAAGAATCCAAAGATGAATCCTTTGCAAAGTTGGTAGTTACGTGCTCTTTGTACTGGAGCTATTATTTCTACCACTGCCCTGCTACTACTAAGGATAACGCCAAGCAACAATATTGCCTGATGTAACCAAGCACTTACTGTGTGCCAGTCTGTGCTAAACACTAGCCATGCATGCTCTCCATCAGTCCTCACAACAACTTCACACACTATCCCCATTTTACAGCTAAAGAAACCGAAGCAGAAGATAGTCAAGCCAAAGGAGAGTTGATGGCAGGGCCAAAATTGCCACATAGATTTTTCCACCCTGAGTCGGAGATAGAACCACTAGGCTAAACTTCTGCTTACAACACTAGAATGCTGATTTATCTGTTTGTAAATCCCAATTCCCACAATCCTGATGGCCTGAAGAGAGAGTGGAAGGCCGCTCATGCCCATGCAGATAGATCTGTCTGTAGTGCGAGGAGCTGGAGGGGAAAGCCACCTGGATGTCTGCAGGGACAGAACTCCCATCTGCTCCAGGTACTTCTCATTCTGTCTAGTGAGCATGTTTCAACCTAAGAGAACAGAGAGCTGGGGCTGACTAGACAGAAATGATACAGTGCAGCCCTCAGTTTTTCTCGGTTTTGACACCTTCTGGTATGTGCCAAATTAGCAATAAATTCTGAGGAAAACCTCTGAGGGAAAGCCCCTCCTTCACACAAACCAGCTGATACTTTGCAAAGGAGGATTGTTGATTTTTCTCTGATCCCACTCAGCTTTCCCATTCAGAAGCCTTTCACCAGAAAAACTCAATTGGAAGAGCAATTTGTGTTCTCATTTCGGTGAAGACACCAAAGTTTGTCATCATCTAAAATGGGAGGAACAATAGCAGCGTGGAAGGGGTGTTCTGGAACCTGGCTGTTCCGAGTTGCCATTCTCACTACGTCGTTCACCAGCTGGGGAACCCTGAGCAGGTTCCCGCAACTTCAGGTTCCTCAACAAAATAGGAGTAGTAATGTCATGAAGTAGCTAATAAGTGTTTACTTTGTGCCAGGTGTTGTTCTGACATTGTAGATCCCACTAACTATTCAAGCCTCACAGCAGTCCTCGAAGTAGCTACTGTTATGATGCCGTCACACAGATGAAAGGCTGAGGCACAGATACGGCCAGTAACTCACTGAAGGTTGCACACACAGCTAGGCGACATGGCTTCAGATTCAAGGCCTTAACCCCTCCAGGGAGGTACGATAAATTCCAGGAGAGGGCCTGGCACAACGCAGCGCAGTAGTAAAACATGGCCAAGCAGGAGCTAGGATTTTTATTCTGAAGGGAAGATTAATGCTTCAGTATGAGTTACACTCTGTGGGTTTTCGTGCACTCCTTTTCCTGCTTTCATTCTCCTCAATTAAAACTATAAACTTCGGATGTAGTGTCTGTATTCACTGTTCTGAATCTCTCTGTGTGGGTTCAAGTTAAGGGGAAAGAAAAATGGGTAGTAGCTGCCAGATATAATTCCAGAGAACTATGAGACTGTGACAACCTTGCCAGTCATTACTACAAATACAAAATTTTTCACCTGCCTTCTTCATTTGATTTTTGTTTTATCTATTTTTCTATGTCCATATGTCCAGGGAGATTTCTTTTCACGTATTTAGCTATTATTTATTGCTGGTAATGATATGCTTTTCTCTATACCCAGAGATAGTTTATGATAAGGCCGACATTTAATGTGCATCTACTTTCTGCTGTGCCTTGTGCTTATACTCCACAAGAATCATCTCACTTAATCCCCACAATGACCCTGTGCAGGAAGAACAATTGCTGACCCTGCCCTGTTTTCCAGGACGCCAGGAGGTTAAGCACCTTGCCCAGCCTGTCAGAGCAAACATCTGAACTAGAACTGGAAGACAATACTGTTAATTATAGACCAATGAACCCTCTCTCTCTGTAGCCCTGGCCATGCCTCCCATTTATGTCAATTTCTGCCGTGAATACTTTAATATATTATTTCAAGAAAGTTGAGAGCACTGTCCAGGACAGTGGATTACAGCTGGGTAATCCACACAACAGTGGAGCTGACCAGGTTGGCCTCAGGGCTGATGTATTTACCAGCCATCCAGCCACTGCCATGGCCTCTGTCCCAGTCCAGGCACCATCCTCTCTTTTCCACCTGCACCACTGCAACTGTGAACTTGATGATCTCCCTACTTTCTCTCTTGCCCCTTTCATCCACAATGCCTTCACCTAGCAGCCGCAGGGACCATCTAAATAGAAATATAATTGTGTCTCTGCCCTGCTCAAAACCCTTCCATAGTTTCCCATCCTGATTTATTTATTTATTTATTTATTTATTTATTTATTTATTTATTTTAAGATTTTATTTATTTATTCGACAGAGATAGAGACAGCCAGCGAGAGAGGGAACACAAGCAGGGGGAGTGGGAGAGGAAGAAGCAGGCTCACAGCAGAGGAGCCTGATGTGGGGCTCGATCCCAGATCGCCGGGATCACGCCCTGAGCTGAAGGCAGACGCTTAACCGCTGTGCCACCCAGGCGCCCCTCCCATCCTGATTTAGAATGAATGTATTAATGATCCAATTTACCCACTTAAAAGGTCACTCTGTCTGTTGTGTAGTGAGGGGAGTAGGGACAAGAGTAAAGCAGGGAGACCAGCTAGGAGCCTGTTGCCATGTCCCAGGTGGACATCATGGAGGCTTGACTGGGGAGTAACAGTGGGGACGGAAAGAAATGGGATATATTTTAGAAAGAAAATTCAAAGAATTTGGTGATGGATTGCATGTCTTTTATGCAGTGTTTTAAAATCTTATCAGAAACCTTTATAAAAATTGCTCTGGTTTCCCAAGAGCATGGCATTCAAAACCAAATGAAACATAAGTATACAGTGACCTCCTACTACATACATATCAAGAACTGTACCAGGAATTTAAAAAGAACAAGGTTCTGTGCTAGGAATTTAGAAGTGAGAATTTAGAAAAAAGGAATAAGCTTCCTTCCCTCGAGGAGCTCACTCATAGTCCAGTAGGAACAATAAATATAAAAACAAATAAATTATAGTAGTGTGATCATTGTAACAGAAGAATTATTAGCAGGGCCCAGGAGGTGATGACATCAAGGTAGAGATTTAAACTTAGAAAGAATGTGAGTTTGAACATAAGATGCTGGGAAAAGGCATAATATATAATTAGTGTATCAAGGCTATAATATCAAGTTTTCTTTCAAAATAAATTTATTCATGTTAAATAAGTTATTTTAAAAGAAAATGTCAAGTAAACAATAGAATAGGTGGACAGATACAGGATAAATCGGGGAAGTGGAATATGAGTGGTCAGTTTGAGGCTCCCTTCATGTAAACAGGGGTGACCCATGGAAGGGGTTTAGCAGGGAAAGGCATGATGGCATTTGAAGATGGTAGGATGCATGTCACGGCCAGGAGGAGGATGAAAATCATTCTGGGTGTCCCTGACACCCATTAAGAGTTTCCTCTACACTTGTCCATGGAAGCAAAACTGTGGACTGGGACTGAAATAGTGAGGGTGTGAAAGGGAGAGACTGAGCAGAGTAGAAAACTTTGCAGGAGGTAAAAAAATTTAAATAATAAAAAATCAACTGCACTTGGTAATTAAGGAATAAGGTCGAAGAAACAGAGGGACCCAGGTTGACTCCTGGGTTTCTGGCTTAAAGGTCTGAGCAGATTTTGGCCACCAACCAGTTGTAAGAGCCCCTGAAATTTGTCAAATGGTATAAATTTTAATTAGGTGCATTCTTCTTTATGTTCCAAAACGGAAATTCTGTCTGATTCCAGGTGAAGTGAGGACTTGGATGTTGTCCAGTTGGGTTTTATAGCAGATAAAGCCAGTTTTGAAACTCGAGTGTTTGAATGGTTTTGAGTATGACCAGCTCTCTCTCACTTGGTCCAGTAGAGCCTGAAAACCTCACTTCCTTGATCAGTGCCAGTGGCGTGTAGCAATCCACAAGGCCAATGGAGTAATTCACAAATCTTGAAGTAGTACCACTGCTCATAAAATCTCCAGATACCTTAGACCTGTGCCTCTGTGGTTCTTAACTCTCCTTTTATTTCTTTTGTCTCTATCAAGATTAATTTCCATCAACAGGAGCATTTGGGAAAGGGGGAGAGGTATAGGGAGAACTTTCTATGTTGACCGGAAACTTCCTCCCTATAATATGCCTGCGTTTGACAGAATTACAGAGAAAGAAAGTCTTGGGCGGGGGCAGGTAAATTCCTGACTGAGACTTGAAAGAGCAAAGGAGCTGTAGTTGTAGGATTTAGCAATCTTTTTCCTCCCTTGTGCAGCTCCTGGCAGGAGTTTCCCTACCTAATAGACTTTTAGCACATACAAAAATTAAGTCACAATGTAACATTTTCCAAGGTGCTTTCTGGAATCAATCAAGGAATCTAAGTCAAGTGTGATGAGGGGCCACAATTCCTTCTATAAATGGAAGTGAAACTTGCCTGCTGTTCCTTATTCTCAATGGCACAGCTCCCAAATCTGCTTTCTGTTTCTGAGCTGTGTGCATTTCCTTGTTTATGAGTACCAAGCTTTATGGTCAAATGAATTAAACAGTGCAGTCACTCAAGCATTAATGCAACTCTGGTCTTTTTCCTTTTCTTTAGGTATTTATGGGCCATTGGTAAGAACGTCTGGAAGAGATGGAAGAAAAGGTTTTTTGTACTGGTCCAGGTAACTCTTCAACTCTCTCCATTTTAAGAGCCATCAGTAGTAAAGATTTGATAGGAGTAATTAATGTTTTTTATTTGAGGTGTAACTTACCTAAAGCACACAATGCTCAAGCATTCAGCTCAGTGAATTTTTACGCATTATATAAGCATGTAACCACCATTTAGAGGGACGTAGAATATTTCTAGTCCCCACAGCCCTCCCTTGTGCTCCTTTTCCCTATTTCTATATCACTTTAAATTTTTAAAAATTAATGGCTCATTCTTTTAAAAGTCTAAGAATACAGGAGCACCTAAGATAAGTAGGAGAAGTGGACTGCCATGCTGCCAGGGATGGAGGACCCCGGGGAGAAAGCAAGCACATGCCCGGGTGGAGCACTAGGAACACTGACACTGTTTTAGCAGAATTTGCTGTTTCTAAAAGTACTAAGACACTCATTATGAGAAAGGTCAGAATTTACTTAGACTTTTGGCATCTATTTTACTATTTAGTATTTTGATATTGAATTCCCTGTGGGGGAGCTCTCTACTCTCCCCGGTGCATGGGGCTTCCAGAAGTCTTAACTGACCTCCTATAATTATGTTTAACAGTCTGGAATGTATCTTTCCAGATAGACTCTTTTTTTTTTTTTTTTTTTTTACTATATAACTAAGCTCTTTGTGTTATCCTGCCACTCACTTTTTGGTTTTTGTTTTTGTTTTTGTTTTTTAACATAAATCACTGTAGATACTTTTCCGTGTTTGTATATGTAGCTCTGGCTCGAATACCTGTAGAATTTCCCTTTTTGGAGGACTTGTGGGCTTCCCCAATTGGGAGTATTATTAACCATACAGCAAGGAACATCTATCTGTATATAGATACAGATGGAGATGCAGATACCAGTATTAATAATACATGAGTAATATATAAATAGTACCTTTGCTTTCTTGTCTATTTAAGAAAAAATTTCCAGAAATAGTGATCCTTGTCCTTGATAATCTCCCCTGCCTTTTTAAAATTTGGTTCATTTGCTTCTTGCATAAGGATTTTTCAGTTTACAAGGAAATTTGCCATTGCCCCTTTTCAATTTCCAGGTTCCACCAAGGCATATAAAAAATTAATATATGCTGTATTCTAGGAGATGCCACAAAGCGAGTCAACTTGTAGTTTAGTGTGGTTTGTGCACTGGGTTACTGTGTTAACTATAAGCATTGACTAGTATTTAGGACAATTCCAATTCTAAAACCTCATTATGAAACAACTGCCTCTTAGGTCTAATGGCCTTGAAAGTTCTACCACCCTGACCTTCTAAGACTAGACTCTCTGTAGATCTAGTCAAGTGTCTGCTGTGCCACTAAGGCAAAATGCGTCCCTCTGACTATAAGCAAGAGGTCATCTTTGCTTTCATGATTGCTATGGGGTACAACAAAACCTGAGAATAAATGAGCCCAAGGGAAACTTTGGAATTGTGCCCAAACCCCTAAATAATCCATGGGTAGGCAGTAGAGGACATTTCATCCTGAGATACATTTCCTCAAACTATCAACGGACCAGTATATATTGAGCAGCTACTTCGTGTAGGGCACATTGGTAGGTCATAGAGAAGAACTATGGGGCCTGATCTCTCACTTCCAGGGTATCTGTTAGAGTGCTTTATATATGCAAACAGCAGAAACAGACCTAACCTAATAAAGGTATTAATAATAATGTATTACAAAACTCTCGAGGTAGTTTATAGGATTGTTGAAGGAGCTGAATGGCCTGTCCTTACTACAGGACTCAGAGTAGGTTCCAGAAATCCAGGTGGAGGGAACCATGGCCAATGTCATCGATGTGATCAGAAGACAGAATTGGCTCTGACCATTGTCTATCCTTGCATCTCCACTGGAGGGCCAAATATGAGGGAGAGATTTGTTCAGCTTGGGTCACACACGCAACTTTTAGCAGGGGCAGGCCATGGCACTTTGATTCAGTCCCACTGGGATGTCTCCAGTACAAAATCAGGATGCCATTACCAAAAAAGAAAAATGGCTGCTGGGCGGGCAAAAACAGCTGGTGTCCCCTCTAAAGAGAGTGCATTATAACCAGAAAGACAAAAATGCATTAAAAGAGGCAGTGCAGGATTATGCAAGATTCTCCCCCTCCAGTGCATCTCACTGGGCACAGCAGCCTGTCTTGGCATCACCTGGGAGTCGTCTGGCCTCTTCCAGTAGACTGTATGCTGTTGCAGAGCCAGTTCGGTTTCCGATTCGTCTTTATGTCCCTTCCTCTTTCGCCCACCACACACGTACACATCTCAAGCTCCGTACCTGGCCCAGGAAATGTTTGGTGGAAGAAAGAAGGAAAAAGAAGAGAGAGAAGAAGGACCCAGGCTGGACTTCAGGTGGTTCTGAGAAAGGAAAGATCGTATTGCCTGGAGAGTGGCTGGTGACAGTTTCCCAGAGGAAGCAGGACAAGGGGCCCTCTCACCTTGACATGGAGTCTTCCCTGCCACTCTGAGGTAGCCAGTCACTGTTCCACGGGACACACGACTTTGCTCTGAAAGTCTTTGAAGTGACAAAGTACCTAAGAGAAATAGGTGACCTTTTACTTTGCAAGAGATTTCAGGGGGGGAAGAAAAAACTCTTCAGGAAAAAAACAGGAGGAAATGTGCCAAAAATATCAGTGGAGCCATGTCTGTACAATCTGTCCTGAACTGAAGAGGAGAGAATGGTTGTTTTAGGCATCATGGCCTTCTCACCAAGCCTTCTACCACAGGAAGATGTGAATTGTACAGTTGCTAAAAAGCAAGTTCTGTGCTCCCTTGTGAAAATCCGCAAAGGCCAGGCATAGCCCCTCTGAAGCTCAGCATCGGTCCCAGAGAGCAGGAAGGAACAATTTCAGGATTTTAATATGTGTCATTTACATGGGATTCTCAACTTTCAGTAGCCACAAGGTGTGCTGGGGACATTGATCCTCCAAATTTAACCTTCTGTTTCAACTTAGATTCCTCGCTTAACAACCTCTGTGGTCTTCAGAGGGGACAGGACGGCCCACCGTCACAAGGCCTTGCTCACCACAACAATGTCTAAAGCAGTTTGGTTCTCTGTAGAAAATACTGCATTGTTTTGGATTCTTCCCATTTTGTCTTCTCCGTGGTTTAAGTGATCACATTTACAGGTGCTTTATCACAATGATAACCAAAAAACTCATCCCCTTTGAAACAACCCCAGTGCCACCATAGTTGCAAGAGAGAAGTTCAAGGTCACCAATTCTGGCCCAGTTCAGGGGAAGCAAAACCTCTCGGGTTGCTTGAAGAGAAGGATGACAGAACGAGCGATGACAATTAGCAAACAAGAGCCGCATGAAGTGATACCAGTCATATGGGCAAATGAGGACCAGTTCCTTTTTAGCCACGAGACCCTTCCACTGAAACTCAAAATGCAGAAGTGAAACCAGGAGCACCACTCGGGCCAAATGTGGGGAAGGGTGAAGGAGCTGGGCAGGGAAGCAGCCTCCCCTCAGCCTGCTCCCCGAGTCCCCAGGTAGCCTCGGAGCAAGCTCTGCAGAGCCCAGTGCACAAGCCACACAGAAGCAGCATATCTACCCAAGTGACTTACTGAATGTTTATTTCTCTCTACTCAGACATTAGGTCTTGGGAAGTGTTTATATTTTATAGAGAGTTTGCAAGACATAATTTCCAACACAGTTATGAATTTCATTAAATTTAATACAAGGAAAATAGTTTGAAGAACCTAAGAGGAAGAGAACACATCCAACACTAGTCTCCTTAAGATCATCTCCCCTCCCACCCCCAGCTCTCCCCCTCCACCACACACACAGACAAGCACACAGAGTCTACATTTTGGCTGTCATGTGGAGCTGTTAAAATTCTCCCTACGTGAGAATTCCTCTTAGTGCTACTACCTTGGGGGAACCAAAAGATAGGTTGTAAATGGACTTCCTACTAGCCAGGGACAGAGGAATCCTCTGAGGGGTTTTGAACTGAAACAGCCATTCCCATTTTTAAAGATTGGGGCTAACATCATTATGTATGTGGCTGGAGTCTGCCCCCCCACCCAGGTGTGGAAGAAATGATGCAGTTGAGGGGTATTTCTGTGCAGAGACTTAAGTGTTCCTATGCAATGAGATGGTGTTCTCCAAGTATGGGCCTGGACCACTTCACTGGGTACTATTTAAAATCCACATCCCAGTACACCATCCAGAAGATTCTGATGCAGGAGGTCTGGCATGAGGCCACGGAATCTGTTTGTTTCACAAGTACACCAGGAGATACTGATGCAGGTTGTCCAAAGTTATCTTTAGAGAAATATTGGCTCTGTGGTCATTGTCCTTTTTAAAGTGAAGGCTCCATCCCCTTTAGACCACACACTTTCAGAGTTTATGCCTCCCATGGAGCTGAGCACCAGACTAGCTACACACATGATTATATGCAAATGACATAACAAAGCTTCTTCAGCCATGTTCCTTTACATTCCAGTAAATGCCCCCAAAACATGGCTGCAAACTCTAACTCAGGGATTAAGGGGAAATGGGTCCTCAGCACCCCAAATCAAGAAATTGCTGGTAAATTCATTCTAAACCCTAGATGCCTTGGTAAACACCGATTACCATTGTTAGGAACTCTGACCAAACCAATGCTAATAATGAGGGTGCCAATTCCATACCGCTCTACCTAGAGCTCCCCACTTTGGGTGTATAAGGGAGGAATGAAAGCAGACAACTCATCATCCAGTCCAGGCTAGAAAGTCTCCTTACTATGATCTTTTTATTTTAAAAATATTTGTAATCAGTAAAATAAATTAAAAAATAAAATAAAATATTTTTACTCTATGCCCAAAAGACTTCTGGTTAAAATCAGTTTTTGATTGGTCTTCATCCAAAGTATTTCTGAGCCTTTTTTCCCTCTTTTAGAACCATACAAACCATAATATTCTGTGTCTCTTCTGATGATGCTAGCAATTGGTTATATTTATATGGTCTCTTAGACTTTATAAAGTGTTCATCAGATTGGTCTTTACAAACTTTCTGCACTACAGTGAGGACAAGTCTTATGCCATTTCATATTTGAGGAAAGTGAGGCTCAGAATGGCTAAGTGATTTGCCCATGGTCAACAGCTAATAGGCAGCCAAAGTGAAACCTAACGTAGGTCTTCTGACTCCAAAGGCTTTCCATGATTCCAAGCACTCAGGTGGAACTGGTCCCCAAAGACTTTTATGCATATACAATGTTCTAGAACTCGATTACCTTGCATCAGATAGAACCAATATCCTAAATCCATATCCTATTTCTGATTCTCTAGAAATAATGTAAAGACTAAAAACTCTGACTGCTCCAGCTTTCAGAAAAATCACTAAATCTGAATAAAATATTGTCAGATAATGTAAAATGCCTTGGAATATAGCAGTTGTCACCCAGGAAACCATATTAAAATAACTTAACCCCCCCCCAATGAATTGTAAAACGTATAAGTAGTTGAGTGATTTATAACTCTCTGAATGAATGTCTATTTTTTCCACCCAAACATACATTGCCTCAAAGGGCATTTCTGTTTTTATTCTGGTTGCAAATGACAACAATCAACCGCAACTAACTCAGGTTATAAAAGGGGAAGAACTGTATTGGTTAGTTAATTAAATTAGCAGTTGAATAAAGAGTCTTCGGGCATGGGTAGCCCAGGTCTCAAACACAGCCGTCAAGACTTTGACTCTATCGATACCATCTCTTGACTGTGCTCTCCGATGAGCTGGCACCACCCTCAAGCAACATCTCTCCACGTAGCGGAATAGGGAGGGTCAAGATTTACGACAGTTTAGCACCCCCAGAGGAAAGAAAGCTTTTCATTCTCTGTGGTTTGAGCATATCCCCTAATTGATCTTTCATTGGCCCAGTGTGGTCATGTGCCCATCCCTGCTCCAATCACTGCAGCCAAGGAGATGTGATGCTGATTGGCTAGGCCTGGGCCATGTGTCTCACCCTCCCTACCTCCCCACAAGGCTCAATTAGCACTATACTATATAATGGGCTGAAAGTGGGGAAGGTGGTGATTGCCCAAGTAAAATTAAGATTCAGCTACCGGGGAAATGAATGCTCTGTATTCAAATCAAAGAAGTCTTCCACAATTATTACCAACATCTTGATTTAAAGATAATGGAACTGAGTCCCAGTAGTTAACTGAATTGGGCCAGGCCACACACCTAGAAAATAAGGGATCTGAGAATCAAATACAGGTCTGTATAACTCCAAAACCTATTCTCCCTCTACTCCACCAAGTGGCCTTCGTGTTAATGTCAATCAGGAGTCTAGGATTTTAAACTCTGTGACCCTTCATTTACAACCAAATCACATTAAAGATGGTCTTGGGCTCCTGGCTGACTCATTCCATAGAGCCTGCCACTCTTGATCTAGGGTTGTTAGTTTGAGCCCTATGCTGGGCGTAGAGATTACTTATAAAATGTGTTTTAAAAAGGAAGTTAAGCATCATAAAATAAAATAAAATTTAATTTAATTTTGAAAAATGGTCCTTGGTCCCGGGAATTCTGTTCTTCACATCATCAAATTTCTCCATCCTCAGATCTTGGCTCAATCAGTCAATGCTTCCTCACGCAAACTTTCCCTGGCCACCCAAGTAGACCAAATCCCCAAGTTCTTACAGTATCATATATCTCCTTTTATACCTGTCCCCATTAAAGTTACTCATTTCTGAGGTAATGTGATTAATGTCTGCCTTCACAGTAGACAGGAGAGCAGAAATTACATCTGATTTTGTGCATCTTTATATTCCAGCACCAGACACAATATCTAAGTATGTGCTAAATGAGTGCATGTACCATAAAGAAAGAACTCTTCTAAAATGGGTGTATGTGAACTTTGGGCTAGTGACCAGGGTTCAGAAAAAATGACAGCTGAAGCATTTATAAGGAGTGATGGTAAAGGCAAAGAGAGGGGGTTTAGACAAATACATTATATCATTCACTGTATGTGCAAGTACTTCAGTCTTCCCCGGGGGTGGTGGGAGGAAGGAGAAGGGAGAGTCAGGGGATCAGAAAGCACTGACCCTTTCATCTCCTATCTGGGCTGTAGTTGTTAAATCTAATTGAAACTCAGGGACAACCTGAAAGTTTCTGGACAGTTCCTATATGTTAAAGCAATGGTTCTCAAGCTTTAGTGTGCTTTAAGAAATATCTAGAGCAATAATGAAAAAAAAAAAAAAAAAAACAGTCCCTGAGACTCACCCTGACCTGAGATTCTATTGTTCCAACTTATAGAATCTGCATCTTTATATCCTTTCCCCCACCCTCCCATACATACACGCTAATGAAAATGGCCTCAGTCCACTCTTTAAGAAGCACTATTAACAATAGTGTCTGAAAATAAGGTAGTTCAAATAGTGCCTGAAAACAAGCTGAGGGTGTGTGGGAGGTCCAGTCTTTTTACACAAACCTTGAAGCCTATACCCTCAGAAGTCCCAGCAGCCCATCTGATCCCGTGATTCCATATGAAGGTACCACCGGCCAAAAATCCCAAAGATGTAAACACTGCAGTTCTTTTGCCCTTCTCTCCAAAGGGCACTGTCAGATGTCTGCTGGTCATGTGAGATCATGAGATCTCCGTTTTCTGTTGTTCTAGGCCAGCCTCTCTGGCAGCGGTGGCCAACTCTCTGACTTCTGACATGTATTCTAGTTTCTTCTATGCCGTCATTACAATAGCGCTCACCATCTCATCAACTTCTTATCAAAATGCAGTTCAAAGAGAATTTTACTGTGGCAGAGAAACATTCATTTCATTCACTTAGTGATGTCTTGTAGAAGCTTTAAAAAAAATAAAAAAGTTCCCAACCCTTTGACTATTCCTCCACCCTTCAAGCACTCCAGAAAAACTGAGATTCCCCCTGAAATCTGCAATAATTAGAATTTCTTCTCCCTCCCTTTATTTCCTAAAGAAAGTCACCAAATCCCCAATGAAAATGCTTCTGAAACCAATTCGTTTATGTGAGCCCGAAGTTTGTCAGGACAGCTTCCGCCATATTACCAGAAGAGGGCAGCAGGGTACAGCACTCCAGGAAGCAAGCGCCTGAACTGGAACAGAAAAATCTAAAAGCCCAAAGCGTGTAGCAATAGTAAATGCACAAATCTTGAAATAACACCCTTCTGTTGTGATATTTTTCTGATCTCAACTTAGTGTCTGCAACTCTCTGGCTAATCATCCCATTATGAAACTACATCATCTCTCGTGTTGCCAGAGACAGGTAAAAATCACCACAGAAAGATTCCAGCAATAAGTGTGACCACTGCCACACTGGGGACCTGGGAGATTAGTTATTTGGACCAGTAATGAGTGGGAGAGGCCTGGTGCTGTGCTTAGAATAACATATGTAAATTTTGAAGGAAAAACCCTCTTTATTAGAGTATACATACTTTCTAGAACCAATCAGACTCAGAGTAAATGCCCTTTATATGGTAGATTTTGCTTATAAGGAGGGAAATATAATGAAGATGTATGACTCCCTAGGCTTACCTTCAAAGGATTTATAATCTAGTAGGGAAATATACCTACTCAGCTACTCCATAGTAGAATGCTGGCGCTTAATGCAAGGAAGCTGCTTATTTAAATGCACATGTTGAGCATGTGCTCTGTGATTGCCGTACGTGGTATGTGAAGCCCTTCGTTGCTCAGTTAATCCCCCAGCAACAGGAAGATGCACGTAAAATACAGACATGGACTCTGAGACTTGTCAGAGCTGGGACGGGACCCCTGGCCAATGTGCACTCCTAACTCTCCTTTTTAGGAGAAGAGGATGCTATTGGTTATTCTGCTTATTACAAAAAACAATACACGTCCACTTATGAAAATATTCTTCGCGATCTGGCCTTCTGTTTCCCCGAAGTCCCTCCAGGCCTTGCACTGTAAGGAGCCGGTTCTGCAGATCCCACACATTACGAAGAAAGTTGTCACCAGGAACCGACAGAGGGCAGCAGTAGATACACCAATCATTCCCCTTTATCTGCCATTAGGAACAGCAGGCCTCAGAGGATGTGGGAGATGGGTGCAGAGTTTGAAATCACCAATTTCTTAATGCCATTTAAAGAAAAAAAACAAAAAGACATCTCACCATGGAGGAGGCTAAAAATGTCCCCAGTAGGGATCAAAGTTCGCTTAGAAAATGTCTCTCTTAATAAAGGGAACTAAAGAGATAAGGGATGTGGCACTCCCTTCTCCAAGACATGTGACATGGTGGATGGTAAACATGCCCACGAGCTTTTAGCCTAAACCCCAAAGGATGCTCACTCTCCCAGGGGCTCCTTGCAGATGAACCAGATGTAGGAATGCGAAGGATCCATGCTGGGTGTGCATACACTGTGGCGACAGGGTCCCAAAGGCCGGCCTGCAGCTGTGGAGCGCCCGCAGGGATGCCTGTGTTGGCAGTGAGGGCTGCACAGGGACAGTGGCCATGCCATCGGGGGCTGAGGATGGCTCAACTGTGACTGGCACCCAGCGATGGAGCGCTCATTGCTTGTGACAGCGTGTCACTCCTGCACTTGTCTGAGAGTCAAGGAAGACTTCTCAAAGCAACCGAAAGCACTCCTTCCGTAGGAGAAGGGGAGAGGGGAAACAGAATGGGTGGCTTGATGCTGAGACTTGGCTTGCAGAAAATAAAATGGTAACTAAAAATCACTGGGCATTTATAAACGGGTGTCTGGTCCCTAATTGCAAACCAAAAGGCCTGTGGGAACATGGCCGTCTTGGCCAGGGCCATGGTTATATTAGGTAAAACCTACCAAATTGCCACTATTTAACCAGTTTTGACCTACAAAGAATGGCTTAGCCAATTAAAATAACAACAATAATAATTGCCACTAGCTTTTACCAAGCACTTACTTAGTGCCAAGAACAAATCCCAAGTGCATGCCACATGTGAACTCATTCAGTTCTCACAATAAGCCAGTGAGGAGGTCAGTTCTCAGACATGAGGGGCTAAAGGACCAGAGAGGCTTAGTAACTTGCGCTAAGTCACACAGCAAGGAGGTAGCAAAACTCAACTGGAACGCAGCTATTAAGTGCAGGGCCTCAGGGACAAGGACATGGTTGACTGGAAAGGATTTCTTCAGGGAGGATGGGCCCTAGGGTAGCAAACTTACCGTCTGTGCTTTTCCTTCCCAGGTCAGTCAGTACACATTTGCCATGTGCAGTTATCGGGAGAAAAAAGCAGAGCCTCAGGAACTTCTACAACTGGATGGCTACACTGTGGACTACACCGACCCCCAGCCAGGTACCCACCTATCCTCTAGGCTATGAACCCTGGAACTTCCCCTGGCACAAGTCATGGGTCAACTAATATTTCCTGGGCCCTTCCTCCATGCTAGGCACTAAGCTGAGTGACTAAGTCACAGGTGATTGGGACAGCCACAGTCCCTGGACTTACAGAGTTTCCATCTGGTTCAATGAATGCCATCCCAGTCAAGGGCTTTGGTTTGACTCAAGGGATCCTCATAAAACCAAAAAGAAAATGTAATACCTTTTTCTTTTACCTAGCTGTGCCCACATCAAATATGTGCTCCACCTAGAATGCTAAAAAAAAAAAAATTACTGAAAGAGGAGTCTTCTGTGTGTACTATGGACCATGTGCACGTGTGTATGTTAGTGCGTGTGGTTTTTCACCAGGGATGTGTGGGCTTAGCAGGTGTTGTGTCTCCGAGTCTAAGTGAGCCTGTCCTGTACATCTGTATCTGCTAACTACAAGTCAAGGTTAGCTGATGGCACTGGAAAGGAACACTCTCCCTAAATGTCTTCTTTCCTAGGAAGACACCAATCCACAAGCATAGGCATCCAAGCTCCTAAGCCTTATGTAACTAAAAGAACCACACAAATGGTAGTATTTCTCATAAGTTCTACATCCTGCCCCCTCACACCTCTTCCCCCCACCCATTTTATCTTTCTCCCGGGAAAAAAAAAATGAATAAAAATCAGCCTCAAAGAACCTTCAAAATGGGGGGGGGGTGCGAAATCATTTCAGCATATTAATGAACAACAAGCACCAACAGCCCTCTCCCAGAGAAGTTTATTTTTATGCCAAATCTGTACAAGGGAAGCATTTCCAACCATACTGCATTATTTGGCCCAAAACCTTTTTTTCTACTCCCATATTGCTCTTCCACATGCAACAAAATACACATAAAAGAAAAACAGAGTTTGAGAAAAGATGGAATGTTAACCTGAAAAGGTGTGGCAGGGAAGGCCTTGGGCCCAGTCTGCTTAGGAAAATTAGCACCTTCAGAGCCCCAACCCTTAGTGATTTGGACCAGCCCCCATCTCTCCGCTTGGTGATTTGTTTCCAGCCAGAGCATGATACAGAGCTGACCATGTAAGGCGAGCATTAAAGGCTCTGCCTGGAACTCATCATACTGAATAGAGCCTATGAGTTCGAAACAATTTCATGCAACATCTCACTGAAAGTATGTGACTCCTGCATTAAGAAACCAGCCCTCACAGGTTTCTGCAATAGTCTGCGTTCTTCTCAAACCATTGGGTTCCGTTCAGAAAAATAGATTCCAACTTTCCAAAGACCTGCATTTTAAAGTGGGAGGCAAAAGGGCCCATATGAGAAGGAAATGCCATAGCATCTTCAGACAGTAATTTCTTCTAAGCCATTTCCCAGCTCCTTTCCCCTACACNNNTGCATTTGGACCTGACCACAATTCCACCAAGGAGACAGGACCAGGATTATCTTCCCATTTTGTAAAGAAAGAAAGAGCTGGAACTCAGGGTCTCACCCACGTCATTCTTTGGCACTTGCTGTAAAGCATAGCTACGTGTACTGCTAGAGCAAAGTAGAATTGTTATTTTATCATGGGAAAGCAGAATTCTCTTCCCACAATGGGGAGCGCAGGAGCGGAGAGAAAGCTGTTCTACATACATGCAAAAGTTAACTGTGCACATACATTATAAAAGCCTCTCTTCTTTTTTACACATCAGTCTCATGGGATATAATTTTTAAATTCCTTTACCAAAGATGTAAATGGAAAGTAAATTGATTATGTTCTCGAGAATAATAAGCAACTTATTTTCTGATCTTCCATGTGCCAAGTCCTATTTATTTCCAAATGTTTGCTTGAAAATGGAGTTTTAATACTCCCAATTGTCGTAAGAAGTCTAACTTAGAATTTCTTAAAGAGTGCTTTAACTCCTGGGCCCCATGCCTAACCTATGAACCAGAAGGGAGGAGGGCAGGATGCTCATATTTAAATAAGCACTGTTGAGGATCCCTGTGCACAGTCACATTTGCCAGCTGGAGACGGCAGTGAGGCACACCTTAGCCACGGTCCTCAGAGATTCGAAAATCTCCTCAACTCTCCCGACGGGTGAGTGTGCACACAGGAAGTACTTCTGAGTCCCCCCTGTCTCTCGCACTCTTGGCTTTCTGCAGGAGGTCAGTGGAACCAACAGGTGGAAATTGTTTATGGGGTAGGTAGCCTTGCAAGCGTGCGTGTTCTTGCCTCTGTAGCAGCCTGGATCGAAATGGGCACCCAGACACAAGCCTGTGAGCCAAATCAACCCTACCTGTTTAGAATCTTTGAAATATTTGGGGAATTGGTAAATAATTGTATGTGAATTTGATATCCAGGCTACTCATTTTAAGCTAAAAGTGAAAATGCTTCACTTTCAGTTTCCCTGGGTGTGGTTGGGAGAGTGGACAGTAATCTCTCAAGTCCTATTAGATTAAGTCATTCAGTCTAAATAAAAAGATATTCAGAATAATCCAACAGCACAGTTTAAACAACTACATTAAGCCTTAGCATTCCCATCATAAATAGACTGTGTCCATCCGGCAGGTTACTGGAACAGCAGTCCCCCCTTCAGCCCCACAGGGAGCCAGCCACCACTCCCCGCCTGGTCTCCCTCTGTCCTTTCGCAGATGTGTCTTCTTGTGCTTGACAGATCGGTACCTGTGGGGCTGTGCTCCACGTCCCCCATGAGGAGCCCACGTCCTGTCACCCATCACGGTCTACAAATCCAGTCCCCAGGAATCACTGCCCTGTCGAAACCTCTCCTGCCTTGGAGCATGTGTCGATGTTCACTTTGCTTTCTCCTCCCTTGGTTTTCTTTCAGCTGCAGTGCTCTGCTCCCTCCTTGCTTTCACCGGGGTGCCCTTGGTCTCCCATGCTGTCTGAAAAAGCTCTGTTGCTCTCCATGGCTGTCATTGCCCTGGCTTCTGCCGCTTTAGATATTTCTCCTTGTTTCCTAGTCATGCCACAATCAGGCTTCATTCTGTTGTTAACAAGTAATTCTCAGAGTGCTTTCGCTGTGTGCCAGGCCCTGCTCTTTAGCTTTGCGGCCGAACAGCACGAGGGGTCCAGTTAGCTCTGGAGCCAGACCGTGGGGTTAGAAGCCCAGCTCCGATGCTTACAACCTTGCTTTGTGTTCATCCCCTTCTAGTCATAGCCTTCTCTATGATTGTTTCCTCATTTATAAAGTGGGGATAATAGTACTGACTTCATAGCACCATTGGGAGGATCAAATAAAAATCTGAAAACTGCTTAGTATCTTTCTACCTCGACCTCTCCACTCTCCAAAGCAACCCTGACAGTAGCTCGAGGAACGCAGCATCCGCACCCCCAGCTGCAGGCCCTGGAGGGTGGGGAGTGGGGCAGGGGCTAGTTGCCTCCAGTGATGGTGAGCCTGGCATTCAACAATAATATCAAAGTGGCTTATCCCAAAAGTTACCATGAGGCTGGGCTGCAGAAGGTCTGTTGACTCACTCTTCCTTTTAGCTCCTTCCTGTTCACTTTTCAGGGCTTAAACCATCCCTCAAAGCTCTTCTTCCTTTCCCTTCCAGCTTTGCCTTCTTCTTATGCATCTCATCAGGTTTTCCCTGCTTGCTACCTGTGTATCATATCATGCCATCCAAACCACACGTTTAAAAACCCTCCATAAAGAATTAGGCAAAATACTCTCGCATAATCCTAACTACCAAAAAGCTTTTGTTAAAAATGCTATAGCACTAAACCCTCCACGTGAAGAAGTAGCTATTGATTGTTCTAGAGTCCCTGGCAACTCTAAGTACAGAATTCCCAACACATGCCCACTCTATGGAATAAACACCTGAGTTAACATCACCGGCACCATGGAGAAGTCTTAGTGTCACCAGAAATCTTTTCTGGCGCCAAGTGTCAAGCCAGCTAGTGACAGGGCCTTGATGGAAATTTGGGGTGCTATTCACTCTGCTCATTCTCCTCTCAGTATTAAACTGATAACTGGATGGATGATGAGGAACCCAATGAAGACAGGAAGCTTTATTTCCAGCCAGAGAATACCCAGTGACCCTAAAATACAATCTTTTGGAATATGTTGACAGACACAATGTCGCTGTGGCCTGAGCCCAAATAGGCCTTCACCTACCTCTCTCTAAATTTTAACTTCAAGAGCTGCCTGTGGGAAAAGGCAGGTCTGAGAGCATTCATTCATTCAACAGGTATTTGCTAAACATCTACTACATGCCATACGCTATTCTAAGCACTAGGGATACAGCAGTGAACAAAACAGACAAAAACTCCCTGTCCTTATGAAGTTAAGTAAATTATTTAGCTTGTTAGAAGGTGATAAGTGAGATAAGAGGGATGGTGACTGAGGAGTAAGTTCGGGGAGGGACTCAACAAGATTGTGATATTTGAGCAAAGATATGAAGGAGGTAATGATGCAAATCTTGCAGATAGCTGAAGGAAGCATTTTCTAGACACAGAAAACAACAAGAGCAAAAGTATCAAGGATGTACCTGGGGTGTTCAAGGAACAGCAAGAGATTAGTCTGGCTAACAGGAAGTATGTGCATTTATTCACTAAGGAGAGAGTAGGAGGAGACAAGGATAGAAGTAGTGGTGGGTCAATCCAAGGGGCCTTGCAGGCCTTGTCAGAACCTAGACTTTTCCTCTAAGTGAAATGAGGAGTGACTGGCAGGTTTTGTGCAGAGGAGTGGCATGACTTGACTCTAGCTAAACTGATTACTATGGCTACCATTAAGAATCGCCTATAGAGAGTGAGGACGAGGCAGGGCAGATAAGATAGGAGACCATTAAAATAGTCTAGGTGAGAGCTGAGCATGACTAGATTCAGGAAACACTGGGAATAGAAGAAGGGATCGAATTCTGGTAAAATGTTCTGAAGGTATAGCCATCAGAATTCCACTGGAAGTGGGTAGTGAGAGAAAGTGAGGAGTCCAAAAGGACCCCAAGGTTGAGGGCTTGCACAGCTAGAGGGATGAGCTCAGCTTTACTGAGGTGGAGAGGAGTTTGGGAGAAAGACCAGGAGTTCAGTGTTAGATATGATGAGCTTAGAGTGTCTATCGGATATCCATGTGAAGGAGTCAAGAAAACCATTAGATGTTCAGGTCTGCAGTTCACAGGAGAGGTCCAGGGTGGAGATAGAAATGTAGGGACTATAAGCAGATTCATGATGTTTAAGACTGGATGGCCTCACTGGGGAAGAGGAGAAGAGGTCCAAGGACATACCAGGATGCTACAACATTTAACAGTTAGGAAGAGGAAGAGAAGCCAGCAAACAAGACTGACAAGCAGCTGCCAGGGAGGGAGGAGGAAATTGGGTGACCTGGAACCAAGTGAAGAGAGTGTTTCAAAGAGAATCAACTGGCAAATGCTGCTGATAAGGTCCATAGATGGAGTAAAATGTAGACTCTGAACTGACCTTTGGATTCAGCAGTGTGGAAGTCACTGATGACCTTGACAAGTTTCCGTGGGGCAGCAGCCTGATTGGAGACACTTTAGGGCATAGTAGGAGGAGAGAGACTCTTGTTACTATAAGTGTGGTCCTTAGACCAGCACCATCTGCATCCTCCGTGAGCTTGTTAGAAATGCATGTTCTCAGGCTTCTCCCCCAGACCTACCAAGTCAGAAGCTGCATTCCAACAAGATGCCCCTGGGATTCATAGGGGCACTAAAATTTAAGAAGCCCTGGTAGAGATTCCCCCTATATTGTAAAGAGAACAACAATAGAACCATAGCTAAAGGGAGAGGTGGGGTCAAGAGGTGTTTTTGTTGTTGGTGGTAGTGGTTTGTTTGTTTTTAAAGACGAGAAAAATAGTAGTGTACTTATAGGCAGATATCTACCCAACCAGTAGGTAGCTTGCTTGACACTCCTGTCCCCAGCCAGACAAAGAAAAAGACAAGAGCCAGTCTCAGAATATCTGTTTAACATTATGGCTCTACTCTGTGGCCAAGTGGGTATCAGACTTCCCATCCTAGAGTCAGATAAATTGCTCCTCCCTTCTCTGGCCCAAGAAAAAGCAGCAGAAATGGCCTTTGTCAGGCCTTGGTTCCACCGAGAACACGGCAGCTCAGCTTAGGAGTGTTTATTTCCTTGTATTCCAGGTTTAGAGGGTGGCCGAGCCTTCTTCAATGCAGTCAAAGAAGGAGACACCGTGATATTTGCAAGTGATGACGAGCAAGATCGCATCTTGTGGGTCCAAGCCATGTATCGGGCTACTGGGCAGTCACACAAGCCTGTGCCCCCAACCCAAGTCCAGAAGCTCAATGCTAAGGGAGGGAACGTGCCTCAGCTGGACGCCCCCATCTCCCAATTTTGTAAGTAAATATGCCATTTGTTAAAAATAGCTCTGTAGAGGAAAGTAAATTTTCCAAAGTTGAATTAGAAAATCTAGTTGCTTTTGTGTTAAGGATTCATTAAACATGTTTGCTGAAAAAAAAAGATGAATTCGGGTTGGGGGGTTGTTGGGACCAAAGTGTTAGATGAAAGTAATTTTAAAGTGCAATACTTGACATTTCCCCCCCAAGGACTAAACAGAGGAAAATATATTTTAGGTGGATTTTTATCTCTTTGTTTTGGTGAGAGTTTGGAATTCACAGCGAAACTTGCATTTGTTTGAGTCCTTCAAATATAGTAAGTTATGTATGTCCTTGACTCATTTCTTCCTATTAAAAGTAATTTTAAAATAGGGCTTGATTTGAAGTAAATTTAAATCTGCAACTTAGAACCATTTAAAAATAAATGATGACATTATCACATGCAGTGGAAAAAAAAACAAAAAACAACAACAACGAAAAATGGTACCTAAAATCCCATTCTGAGCAAACATACCAGGACCCAAAAATGAAACCATCTCTTTAAACAGCCTTGTTTAAAGGTTTAAACAAACCTTAAAACAGGTTCATTTTCCAGCTGCTTCTCCTGTTACCTCCACATCCATTTTAATTTCTTGCCCCTTTGCCATGACTTTTTGCTATCTGGGATAGTTTTTGTTTTTGTTTTTGTTTTTGTTTTCCTCCCAAACACTTCTGATACACGAGGCAAGGTAAAATCCATCATATGCTTGGAGGCGGTTATTAAAGCAAAGGAAGTGGAAACACTGGAAACGTACAGCACCAAGTAATTCATTTTAGTTACAAACATTAACCCTAAGTAGAGACTTCTCTCTTACCCTGAATATCAGGTCGGTTAGGGGTCACTCAGGTACAAGTCATTTTTAGCAATTGTCATGATGATTCCTTACTTGAGCCTGGGCCCCCCTCAGTCTGGTTCACGGAGACAACTGTCCGGGTGATGAGACATACAGATGAGGAAGACAGATGAGGTCCCCATGCTCAGGATACCTCCATCCTCATGGGGGAGTCTAGCCAGCACACAAATCAAAAAGCAAATAAGATAGTTGTAGACATTGGAAACTATGAAGAATGTAATGCAGTGGTGACTGGGTGGAGAGAGATGATCTGAACTTAAGCCCAAATGATAGGAAGTCAGCTCCACATGTACTTCGGAAAAGAGAACTATACCAGATGGGGAAGCAAGTGCAAAGCCCATAGCAGAAACTTGACCTTTATCTCAGTGCTTCTTCATGGTCTCTCCCTGTTATTCTTAAGCAAAATGTGCATATGATTCAAATGATTTTGCAGCAACACAACTAACTAGAGGTGAATTCTCTCCCCAGTGGATTCCACCACTATGTCCATTTCTAACAAGACTATGTTCTTAAACCTTGTAACCCCCTTGCTTATGAAAAAACAGTTCTTTTTGGAGGAGAAATACTCTCTATCAGAAATATTCTCCATCAGGTGCTCCGAGAAATTCTTGTCCAATACTAATGGTTTCTTAAAGGAAGATACATTCCTCATGGCTAATCACACAATCACCATGGGTTTCCATGCAGAAAACCCTGAAAGAAGGAGGAGGAGGTTGAGGAAGGACTTTGGGATAAGGGACAGCCCTCCTGACCATAACCACCACCAACTTCCCCACGCTCTTCTTGATTTCTCTAACATTTGGGACCCTTAGGTTTACTTGAAAGCAATAAAGAGAGAAGGCAGCATCTCTTTCTGTTGGTTTAGTCATGAGTTGAGACAAAGCATACCCCAATATTTATTTGTTTTTAAAAATCACTCTGTGATGGAATCCATCCTTTCACCTTGCCTGAGAGGCTCCATTTTAATAAATTTAGAAACAACACATCCTATTCTATTCCTCTGAAATGAAATTATCTGTACATAAGGGGGGAAAATTCCGAATTATAATCACCATCCAAATCAACCTCATAGAATATGTATCTCAGGTGGTATTTGGAAAATACTGATTTTATTTCCAAAGAATCTCAATTTCTTCTGAAGTCATTTCACCTTACCTTCAGTGTTTCTGTTCTATCATCTGCCCAGATCAAGAAATGACTGCTTCATTTGTGATTAGCCTAACTTCTTCCTCACTGGCATAGGAAAGAGGAAGAAATTCAGGAGTAAAAATAAATGGAAACCAAGCACTTATTTAAAAAAAGAAGAAGAAGAAGACCATTGAAGGAGGTTGTAAGGAGGGGACGAGGTCTCCTTATGGAAATACACAGGGGCTCTTGATTAGATTTCCCTCTGTGGATAGGATTCATTCAGCAATGAAATTAGAATGCTGAACACTAGGCATCAGCAGGAAGATTTAATTGAGTGCGCATCAGCTTGATGTATTTTGCCACCCTAGTTGACACAGGGAACTTGTATTAAATGGGACATCCAAAGCAAAATTCTAAGGGTTAGAATTTGGGGGGTGGGTAATATCATCCCTAGAGAGCCTGGGAGGTAGACTGAGGGATGAGTGAGAAAGTGAGATAATTCATGCCTCTGAAATTTGTCAGTACCTGGTGGTCAAACCACCTTCTCTCTTGTCTCCTGAATCACTGCTCAGAAACAAGGGTTCTCCAAAGAGTGTGAGGCCCTACCACACCTACCGGGTTCTACAAGCAAAAAGCTACCATTTTCATCCATGCAGACTGTGCACTTCATTAGTCACTTTTCACGCAAAAATGTGAATGGTGCCTACTGAGTTGTACAGTGCCCGATCTGCACAACTGTACACCATTGACCCTGTAATAAATGACAGTTCTTACCCGGAGCTTCAATCTAATAATTTTGAACCCAGTAATCCCATAGTTACTTTACTACTCCTGAAACAGAGGCTCAGTACCACTCCAGATTCTGTCTATTGCTAGTTTAGGCACTTACTAAAAACTGCAACCAAAGTACCAGCAAATGAGCCTTCTGTTCCCATAATTTAGCAGAGGAATCCAGTCAGAATTTTAACCAACCCAGCCTTCTGCACCTAATTACTTGGAGTTAGGTGTATATAAAACCAATGATAAAGATCAAAAAAGGAACAAGGAGCTCTGCATTCCATGGGGGTCACTGAGTTAGTGATGCATAACAACCAAAAACTGTCTGGGGGTTTGAGAGTATATCCTAATTTTTAGTGGAATCTGCTACAGAAGGGTGGTTATGTCACAGTTACTTTACAGCTGCATTTAATTTGTTAAATTCAAACTATCCCTATTAAACAGATCAGGCCTCATTTGTGGGTAGCAGTCAGACTCACAGGGTTGATTCATACTGAGAGTTACCACCTTATCCAGGTTTGCCCGTGACTTCCCTGGTTTCAGGCTGAAAGTTCTGTCTCCAGAAATTCCTTGGTCCTGGGCAAACTGGGACAAGTTGGTTAGCTGGCACGACAAAGCAAGGTTCTAGAAAAATGAAAAACAATCACAACATAGTAATAAACACCAAACTTTGATCCTTCACTGATAGTTGGTTCTCAGTCTACATCATAAACTATTCAGTCACGGGTTCTGTAACACAAAGAGTAAACACAATCAAGTATTGCATTTTAAAAAGGTTTCCTTGACTTCCAAAAGGTAAGGGTCATTGTTAAATACCTAGTCTTGTACACATTTCATCAAATCCTGCTTTCGAGTATTTGTTTGAAGTCTTTGCCATTCTTGCTAGTGAATGATTTTTAAGAACAATATTTCAGTGAGTTAACTTTTGTAATCACTTTCCTAGTCTTAGTTGGCAAAGGGAAGCTACAGAAAAATGGGAGAGGTTTTTCGGGTAGAGAAAAATAAACACTCCAGTCTTGTCATGTCGCTGTCTGCTCAAGGGGAAACTTGAGAATGGAACATTTTACAGTTTGGGAAGCTCGGGAGTAATTATGAGTTTATTTGGGTATTTCTAAATTCAGTTTGACAGACTTCTGGGTGCAGTTTTTATTTTTTGCAATTTCAAAATGAAAAGACACGTCTAAGAAAGAGTGGAGTGGAGTATTTATATGGAATTGTAAAAACCGAAAAAAATAGATCCTGCTATTCATTAGTTTGTATGTGACTCTACAATGATTTGGGGAGGGTTCCACCAAACTTTAAAACTTTTTTGTTCTTTTGTGGTTTTTTTGGTGTGTGTTGTTGTTGATTTAATTTTCCCCCTTTTATTTTGGTTGAAACTTGAAAAAAATTAAGTCAGTGGCTAGCTGTACAATGTTTTTAAACAAATACTTGCAATTTTCCAATTTTTAAGGCCAGTGTTGCTCACCTTGGAAACTATGTTCAAATCTGTTGTTGAGTGTTGCCACAATTTACTATGCCAAGTGGCCTCTCGTGGAGACACGCGATTCCTGTCCAGTCTGTGTCAGAGGAACAGTAAAAACCAGTACCTCCCTTCTCATTCGGAGTGGGGGCAAGGGGTATTTTAAGCTTTGCTCTTTGGTCAATGATTACTTGATAATATCACTTGCGATGAGTCTCATTTTACTGTCTGTTTCTCAACTAATAACTGTTAATCACATCATACATCCCCAGAGTCGGATGTTTTTGAGAATTGTTCTATTTTTGCTACCACCCAAACAGTCTTCAACAGTTAGTGGGGTCTTGGTTACTGTTGGTTTGGGAGGGGGGGTTGATTTTGGTTTTTGTTTTATTTTGTTTCATTTAAGTTTTCTTGTTCAATCTTTGCTCAAACCCAAGAACTTTAGCTGCTAGGTTAGAACTCCTGTCTGCTTTCCTGAGCCTTGTTGCTAGTCTTTATGTTATTCTGGTTTGTTCCTTCTTACCCTGCTAACTTCTAGCTGGACTGAAGGGTAAGTGTTCCCCTATAGCTAGCACAGCTCAGATAATCAGACTAGATTATCTGACACCTGCAATGTGCTTCCTCCCTCTCCTCTTAAATCTCCCTCATGTCTAGATTTTGTAGTAAAACTTTTCATGTTATTTTCCTGACCTTAGGTTTGAAATGTGAGCTTCCATACTGAAACTAGGATGCATGTGATGTGTGCATAATTGCCTCCTCTCCTTGGCTTTCATATTGGCATCAAATGATCCTCTGAGTAAAGCCAACCATTAACATCTCCTATTTTTTTTATTCCAAGAATATTAATTAGCATCACAACAAAATGGCAAATGATGCCTTTGTTTCATGGAATTCACAGCTACCTGACTGCTTAATGCCTGAAAACAGATCATTTTGCACTCCGATAATGTGTTGTTGTTTTTCCTCTCCCATTCCAAAGATGAGAATGGTCAGCTGTACCTGTGGGGTGGTAACCATGGATACCCTAACAAATAGAAAGGTGGGGTGGGACACCCAAAGATCTTAACTGAATAAGATTTCAAGAAACTGCAGAATACAATGAATAAAATAAAGGCACTATTTGAACACTAAAGAGTTCGTTCTACCTGACTTGAGGGTGTGCTCTAAGTAAGACCCAACAGAGGATTAATTTTGAAAGGAGAGCTATAATAACACAAAAACAGGAAATTAACTACATGATTTGCGTCCGTGTAGCTTTTTCACAGAAACTTCAGATTCACGATCTCAAAATACCGTGGAGGGTTTGGACCTCTGGTCTTGAATGTCTCCCTGCTACTCCCCCAACGACAAAGATAACAATAGCTTTCTCGACGTCATTTGTATTGGTATTAATTTTTCTAAAATACACCTGTAAGAGAAAAAAGAAACTTTAAAACATAGAAAAAACTTTTCTTCTCTATTTGAGTTACTAATGAAAGAGAATCTACAATTCCTTTATTCATATAGGGAAAAGCTGTTTATACCCTTGGGTGAACTGCCTTACCGTGTTGAGGGAAGACTTGACCTTAGAAGGAAATAGAAAAACCAGTCAAGAGAGCAGGCAAATATGTACTTGAGTATTCTGAATGCTGATTTAGAAACTGTAGGTCATATCATTCCTCCTGCCCATTTAATAATAGTACTTTCTTCTAATTCTTTCTGTTTCTTTAATTTGCTTTCTTTACCCCTTTCTTTCTTTTTTCTTTTGTTTTGCATAAATGTACCCCTGGCTAGCAGACAGATTTTTTTCACCACTCCAAGCAGATACTTAATTTAACTTTACTTTGAATGTCTGATGAGGCATCTTAAAAGCTTACCATAGAATGTGAACATAGCGGGAATTTAGGATTTTGCTATACTTTTTTTTTTTAAGAATGAAAGAAAGGATGGGTGAATAGATGACTGAATGAAATCTGTTCTGATCGAATTTACATATATTTGCACAACAACGCATTGCTATCCTAGTAGATTTCCAAATAGTCATTTGCCTTTATTCCTTTCTATAGTTTTATCTCATGAGAGTTTTGCTGTATCTTCTTGTATTGTCAACTTGCAGTTGCTACGTTGCAGGAATGCAATATCAAAGAATTAACTCAATATCAAATTAATTTGCATGACCCCAAACCACACTGTAAATCATTTTCCTTCTCATTGCAAAAGTAAATGACTTTTTAAAAAAGAAATAGACTCCCAAAATCAGGTCAAAAATTTTCCAAACACCATGATATGATCTACATAGTCCATGTTAAATGAAGGCTCATTTCTGTGTGAACTACTTCAGGCACATTTTAAATGTATTATTCACTCATTAGCTGAGCACACTCATGTCATATAGTGATTTACAGTAAGATAAATTATTAATTAGCCAACTACAAAAAGTTTATTTTTGCTCATGCCACAGGGAACGTAAAGACATCATGGAGTACTCTGTAAATTAATTGAAAATGTAATAAATACAGCAAATAAATACAGAAAATTACAGATCATTTACTTATTCACTTTGAGATCATTGACAAAATCTCTGTTATGAATTTTACTCAAAGTAACTGTCTTACAAAGAATTATAACAATTAACTTGAAATAAACATCACATGTTTATACCCTTGGGTGTACTGCCATAGTAATTTTAAATTCAAGATTTTTGCAAAATGCAACGTGGCCCTTCTCTCAACGTGGCTTCTCTGAAAAGCCATTCTCTCTTGGCCATGCAAGTTAGCTTGACTGAGTCAAGGGGACCATGTAGGAATAAGTTGTTTCTCAAGGGCAGCAGGCGTGGGAGGACCACTCTTCTGCTTGCTATGCAGAGCTCAGGCAGAGAACAATATCCCCTGGTTACTTGATCATGCCAAGAAAAACTCTTCTAGAAAAATCTGTAAACAGCCAGCTGCCATCAATCATTGTCATTTCTTTATTTCATGTCTTCTGATGAGGTTGACTACTGTCATTGCTCGTTATTGTCCAAACCATACATTCACTCTTGCACTGTCAAGCAGATATGACAAGCACACATTTTCCATATAAGAAAGATACAAAGTCACCTTTTAATTTGCAGTTTGGGTTCACAATGACTTTAGAGTCACATTAGCTATTCTCTTGCCTCTAGCATCCATCAGAAGTAACAATAGCCATAACTGTGCTCCACATTTCAGTGATAAAGTGGCACCTCTAGCTTATTATAAAAGGGATTCATTAGAGAAAGGAGACTCTCAGACAATTTATTAATGGTAGGATCATAATTATTTTCAACAGCAGAATTTCTTTTTTCCTAGCCTATGAAAAGTTCTAAAATGTAATATTAAAAAATAAAAAGAGATTTGACCTTTTGTTCTCATTCCCTCAGCTGTTAGAATAATATGAAAATCTCAATAAAATGAAAATTTGAAAGCTGTATTATTCCCACCAGGAAAATTCCATTTGTCTGGTAGACCTTATTGCAAACTTACCTAGAACAGTTTATATCTTAAACAAGATCACATAAATATGCTTGTTATTAAGACAAGAGATCATGAAAAAAATTGTATGTTTCCCATTATAAGGAAGAAAAAGGAAACCAATATCGCACATGAAATAAACCCAGACGTCATGATCAATTAAAGAACAACATAACTAGTAGGGCCATCAATTAGTGACATCACTTGAATTTTAATGAAGTAGATGAAATGGGAGTATAAAATCCACATCATCATATCACTTTAGAAATCAGTATTTTCCCAACATTCCTTAAATGCTAAACCAAAATTGTTTCTGAGTAAATTTGGGGTAAAGTGTTGATGAGTTTCCACTCAAAAGTGTACCTGCCTTCCATAAGTCTTTGTGTCCATCAGCCTGCTTCTGTGTCATGGATACCATTAATAAGACTTTAAGTTTCTTAATGTGGTTTAGGTACTATATCAACTTTATTCATCCAAGGTGAGTCTGAAGTCCTGTCTATGCCCATGCTATACAGGACTTCAGAGTCGTTATGCAATTAAGTCCAGAATAAAACAAGTAGCATTGTTTGGAAGATGTGTTGAATTATGCCCTACCTGCAGAGCCTATAAAATTACACAGCCAATTCTTAGGACATTTGGAGCCTTGCAGACTAAGGAAGGCTTAGGAACTATTCAGCCAGGTCTGGAAAAGGTTAAGATTGAAGTCGTTCTTAAAATGCAGTCAATCCTTGATTTCTTTAAAAAGAAGAAGACGACGATGACATATTAGTGAAAAAGAGCATTGGTATACATTTCCCAAAGCCAGAGATAATCCAAACATCACGGGAGATTTCAGCAGCCACGATACCCTCCTAATTCTGTTTTGCTCACCCTAGTGTTCAAATTCATTTTCATTCTCCTGACACAAGCGAAACATTGGCACAGGAAGCAATCCCAAGGTGTCCTGAATTCAGGAAGTAACTTTCTCATATTTTGCTTTGGGCTGTTTTCCCCTTGCTAACGTCAGCATTGGAGTTTTCTTTTTCTTTCATCAACCAGTTCCAATTGTTTGTACGGGGGGGAAATGGAGTTGCAAGGAGCATCTATTTTGTAATGTTCCACACTGTAGAAGAACAGACTGGGGCCGTGCAAGAATGACTATATGGTGTTGCTTGGGAAGCACCCACAAGTTCTTTGAAACAGAATTTGGAACAGCTGGACCACTGCAGTGTTTTATTTTAAAATAGACAACATATGTAATGCATATGGTCCTAGACATGTATGGAGACACAGGCAGACAATCTGAATGGTATCCAAAGACACCTGCACCTAGAATTCTGTTTCCTTCTATAAGATTTTTTTTCCCCGAAGAGCACATGTTCCCACTTTTGGATTTGCAAGATGCCATCTGAATCCCCATGTGTGTGACTCCTTAATAAAGTCAATGGGAAGTTTCCTGGGATGGAAGTGTCAGAAAAAGTCAGTTAGTAAACACCTCCTCAGGACCTGGCTCCTCTGGGAGCTGGCAGGGGAAAGAACAGATCAGAAAGTTGCCCTCAAGGAACATTTTATCTATCAAGGGATTCAACTGTGTGTGGGTGTTCTGACCACCGAGAAATTGGAATATAAACCAGCAAAAACAGAGAGACAGGACGTGGGAATTAGTGGTACAGGGGCAGAGGAGAAGCACAAAGCAGAGAGACTGGGAAGGCTCCCAGCTTCCTAGAAGCAATATGGTTTAAGAAGCAACCTGTAACTAACATTAGCTATAAATGCAGAGACATCCTTGGCTCGCTGAAAACATTAAACAAACTGGCTTCAGGAGCACAAAGAAACCTGCCCACTCGCTCACAGCTAAGGTTTATTGAGCACTTACTATGTGCTAGGTGTCCAGGTGCTTGACAGGTCCTTCTCAGCAGAACCTCTCAGCAGCCTTCCGAGGGTAGATTTAAACACTACTCTCAGCTTACATAGGAGGAGGACACTCAGAAACACTAATAAACCTGCCTCACATCACCTGCCTAGTAATGACAGGGCTGGCCTCAAATTCAGTCTTTGTGACCCCCTAAGCCCACCCACTTAACCACCTGCTATCCTAGCTCAAATACACCGTTCCCGTTGAATTTAGTCTATCAACATTTCATAAAATCAAGAAATAGAAAATACTTGTTGAAGTAGTGAATTTATTTATTTTGATGAAATAAATTCATTATTTTAACACATATATCTCGGGTGCCTGCTACATACCAGGTACTGAGGTATACCATTCCAGGTGCTGGAAATACAGCAGAGAGCAAAAGTACCAAAATCCCTGCTGGGATGGAGCTTAAAAATCAGATCCCTTCCTCTGACACCTTAAAATAGCATCCCTGGCCCCCCCGCTCCTCTTTCTTTTTCTGAATATAATAAGCTCAGTGAAACTCTCAAAGATTTCGTGGGAGCCAACCACCCTTTTAAGCACTCTTGAGTTGTTGGAACCATTAAAATAATGAGCCTAAATCTGAGTAAATGATGATTTTGTGTAAGCAAAATCCAGGGGCTGCTCGTTTCACCTGCTGGAAATTCCCATTGCATTCAGCTCCATCTTACACATGTGGAAGTTGTGCAAGGGATCTTAAGGGTGGTAAAATGACAGTGACCTCACCAAGGGAAGTGGAATTTGGCTCATTTTACACCCAAGGAAACTGAGTCTCAGAGCAACAAACCGCCATCCCACAGCTTATTTAAAAATAGAGCTCAAACTAGAGTCCAGATCTCCTAAAGCAGTCCCAGGCTCATCTACATGTGGACCGAGAGAGAGGGAGGGAAGAAAGGAAGAAGGAAAAAGGAATTTTTATGTTGACAGGGCTGCTTTCTGAAAAGGAAAGCAGGCTGATTTTAAGCATATTTTTCTGTAAGCCTGCTTTAAAACGTAAGTAAAAACGAAATTGTTCTATAGATCTACTCTCAGCCAGGAATTAGCCCGGTGAAGCTGTATTGTGATGCATCGGGGAGGCGGGGAGTGGGTCCGTATCCAGGTCCCCGCAGAGGAGCCAAGTTGTCTTTTCAGATCCGTTTCCTGAGTGGGCAGGCAGCAAGGCGAAATAGTTCACCGCAGACTTTTCAAGAGGTTCAACAAATTACGAAAAAGAGACTTGAAACATGTGTCATATTTTTAACAGCTACGAAAGAGCCCCCTTCTCTTTGAGCTAAATGACCGGTTGCACCATCGTAATTGAAGAGCAATAAAATAGCGAGCCAAACTGGCAAAGTAAGGCCTGGGCCGATTTGTCAGCTTGCAAGCCTCTTCTGAGAAATTCGAGAGCAAGAAGCTGGTGCTAGCCAAAATGCCTCATCTATCTGTTAAAATTGGGAGGCACGAGGTGGGTGAGGCTTTTTATGAGGATGAAATAGGATGAGCAGTTTGTGTACCCCACTGTTATTTTTCCTAAACTAAACGGACCTGGGACTGACCGGAGGACAGTGGGAGGGCATAATCTGTCCCTCAGGTTTGGAGAGTGCCCCTTGGACTGCAGGAGTGCCCTCCTGGGGCGCAGAGCTGAAGTTGGAGCAGGTTTAAGATGTTTGCCTTGGGCCAGAGTAGTCTCACATAGACGCTCTGGAAGCAGCTGGCTTCCTCCCCAGCATCACCTTCCCGGCCACCTCTCTCCCTAACCATCCTGAGTCAAAGGAGAAATACAGCTTGGAGCCCAAACAGCCAACAAAAGAAATTCTCGTAGACAAAGCACCTAACCTGAAACTGAAAGCACTTTCTTGAAGACAAACCCGAGGCAGTTAACAGAGCAAAGAGAATTCTTTCTAGTGTAATTCCTGTACATGTGATATCCCCTCCAAAAGCTTGTGTTGCATCATCCTAATGGAGCTATTTGGCTATTAAAATACAGATTCTTCAACTTGTCTTCTGGAAACCGCTGCTTCTGTGTGTCTAGGGCATAAACAACACATCCTGTTCAAACACTGACCACTTGCTGCTTCTATGGAAAATGACTAGCGATTTAAAAAGTCAAACAGTAAGAGGGCAAAAATCTGACATACCATGGATTTAGGTCTGAAGGATACACAGAACCAATAATGTGATAAGAAATCATCTTCTTAATGTCACCCTGCTACCAAAACTCAAGTTTTCAGTCATACCCCAAGCATGGAAGGGGAGAAAAAAAAAAAAAAACTGCCTAGGATGAAGGCCATGTATGAAAATATATCCAAACACCCTCTCAAGTCAGAAATTGATTTTCCTCCTGTCCAGACCGCATCGCTGGTCCCTGGAAGGTCCCTGTATTCCGGTAGAATACTGCATGCAAGGGGATGAATAAACTCTGGCTTAATTTGATATAAGACTCTTGTTCTTTGCAGTCTGCGTATCAGGAGAGTGAGTAAATATGAGGTGGAGTGAACTGATTCCTTTAATGCATAGGATCTTCATTCCTACCTCTTCGGGATTTACTTGGTCTCCCTTGAGTTGAATTCTGAGTTATTTTGCCGATTGAGTATAGAGTATTTTAGTTACACATATTGAGATTAATTAGTTAGCCCTTAGGAGGTTTTGCTTGCAGCCTTCACCCTGTAAGAAAAAGTGTGAATACATTGAGACTATTAATTCACAATAAATGGCAGATCATAGCCCTTGCTGAGTAAATCTGTTTGTCTCTTTCATAAGCTTCACTAACTGTAAGCACACTATAAGGCAATGACCTTGGCTATCACAACCTAAATTCCCATTTAACTTATTCTCCAGGTTTCAAAGAAAATCTTTTGTTATTATTATTTTTTTTTAATTTTGGAGGGTGGGGACCCAAATCTTTTGTGAAACCAAATTGGCAATGGGTTGGGGAAGGGGAGGATACAAATATTGTCACGTTGCTGAAAATCAGCATACCCCTTTTTCCAGCTAATCCCAATAATTGTAGAGAAATTGCTCTAGACATAACCACTGGAATGGCAGAATCTATTAAAAAACTAAAAAAAAAAAAAAAGCTAAATAGGCTTTTATAAGCAAAGATCCGATCTGCTTTCAGTGTTTGGTGAAATGCAGGCGAAGTTACGGTCGTGTGCTTAGTTTTTAAAGAACAACATAAATGCACTGGAGTTGTGATCATTTGATAAACATGTTGATGCCAATATATTTTTGCCTAAATGCAATAAACTCACCAGTGAGTGATGCAAGTTGACAATGGGAGGTAAAAAGTGTATCTTGCGGATGTTGGTGGGAGGCAACAGGGGAACAGCTAGCGTTCATAATGCCTAGTGAATTCCTGTGTATTTGAAATGTCAAAGAAAATGTGATGTGTTTCTCTAAATTGTGTCTCTCTCTACATGTATAAATGAACAGACGCAGATAGAGCTCAAAAACATGGCATGGATGAATTTATCTCTTCCAACCCCTGTAACTTTGACCACGCTTCCCTCTTTGAGATGGTGCAACGCCTTACTTTGGATCACAGACTTAATGATTCCTATTCTTGCCTGGCAAGTATATTCTTTGGTCTACAGCAATTTAAACCTGATAACATTTTTATTTAATAAAATATTTCTCTACCTTTCTATCAGAAGCTCTTTTTCTCTGTTACAGAGCCCCTTTAACAATTATAAATGTGTTCTTGATTTCCTGGGTGGAGATAGTTTTACTTACCAAAGAAAGAAGACAGAGCGGGAGGAAGTTATCAGTAGAGACGGATCCAATTCCCCAGCCTCCCTAGCTAAGCTTCCCCCTTTTCAGCTGCTACTTGAGAAATATTCCCAAGAGGGTAATCGAGTTTGGCACCTGCTTGTGGAGAACTTGTAAAAATTGCCTCGGTTTCTTAGACTTTAAGATTCCCCCTCCCTCCCCTCCTCAGATGATAAGACCCTGTGCTTCTGTCTCAGAAATGAATGTGTTCTTTTTGTTTATTTTTCAAAAATTAAAATGATTTGTAAATAAACTTCACTTTTCATAAGCTGAACTGGTTTGGGTTTGTTTGTTTGGATGGCTTCTAGTTTTTTGGTAGTATTCAAAGCATCTTTCACCCTTCGGGGGAATTTTTTATGGTGCTTTAGACATTTGGAAGTCCAGCTGTCCAGTAAGAGCATCAACATTTTTTGAAATCCTGTTCTAAGCCTAGATTTAAATCATTTAAATTCAAGGGACAACTATTATGTCTTTTTAAAAATTCTGTCTTTATTGGATTCCTGAAGATACATTTTGGGCTTTATACTAGCAAATTCAGAAGCCTAAAAAGACCCCGTTTATTTCCTTCTACAAACCGTAAATTGTTATTTCATTTCTTAAAGGTGAATTATATTAATCCCACTTTATAGATGGGGAAGGTGAAGGGAAATAGTGAAATGACTTTACACAGAGGAAAAGTCTCAGCCCTGACTCCAAACACTAAGGTTAATATATGTGTATTTTGCCAATATTATATGATATAATAAGGTTAACATATTATTGACATTAATGTAAATATAATGAAAATCTGTCTCCTTTCTAAATGACATGACTATTTCCTACATCTATTCTTACTACTTTTTATTTTAAATTCTGGTTTTTTTCCTGTAACCAGAAGCCAAACTATTAAAAATAGTAGATAAAATAGTCTTAAAAGTAGAAGCGGGATTATACGGAATAATTTATTAATCTGCGTCTCATAAAAGATTCATTGATGATCTCGGGTTTAGAATCACTTCATCAGAAGAATCTGAACTTTGCCAAATTGGAAAGGAACACTTCACTTTGACTTTTAAAAAAAAAAAAAAAGCTTACCTTGCATTGCAAGGCAATTTTTCTCAAATGTGTTTCTTATGATTATGTGATTATTCATGTAATTATAAATTGCATTCATGAAAGTTGTAAGAATATGCCGCTGAGCTTAATTCCTATTCTCTTGAGGAATTTTTTTAAAGGATTATTTTCAAGACTTTTTTCACATCATTTTTAAAACAATATTCTTTTTCGCTAAGAGATTCAGTCACTAAGGAGAGTTAGCAAATGCCCTCTAAAAAATTAAACCAGAAATGAAATGTTGAAGCTTGCTTCCTATTAATCAAGTATAGGCTTAAAAATATGCTCCAAAATCCAAAATTAATTATAAATACCATAAAATAGTTTCCTTCTGCATTTGTATACCTGTATCTATTAATCATTATCCCAAAATTTCAGAAAATAACAGCAATTAAAAGGACCTTATCTTCTGCCTCTATATATTTCATTTTCTCATTATTACAATCTTTTTTTTTTTTTTCAGTTAGTTTTGGAGACCGACCAGCAGGGATACATAAATTTTTCTGTGTCTTCGACTGAGTTCCTAATTGATATTTCTTCAACTCTTTTCAAAGCAGCTATTTTGGCATCTACAAAAGACTTGGTGTCATCTGAGTCGTAGAAAATATATTTTAATCTTTCACAGCAGTGTTGTTTCTAAGATTTAGCATTTGGGGTAGCAGATGGAGTGGCAAAGAAGTTGCCTATAGGGGCAGCCCACTGCCTCGACTACTCTCCCGCCCTCTGCAGTAACTTATAATTTGAAATAGGAAAGATGCCGTCTTTCGTTGGATGCATTGCTGAGCTGCATGTTGTCAATCGAAGAGTCCCCAGATCACTAATACAAGATCAGAGTACTGCGGAGGCCTCTCTCTTTGCACCTCTGTGGCCTGTACCTGCCCTCCCCTCCCCCACACACCCGCCATCACTTTCTCCTTTTGCCTTTTCTCTCCCAAGACGGAGTGATATTTGCAAGACTCAGAGAGGACCCTCAAAGTAAAACGAAATTTATATTTAAAACAATTTTAAATTCCCAGCTTATAAAGTACCAACCTAAATTGGTTTACAGGTTGACCCCCCCACCCCCGCCGCTACCCAAAAGTTTACTCTATGCCACTTTGCTTTTATGAAAAGACCTATATTAGTACTTGTTTTCAATAACCAAAAGAGATCCAAAGAGGATTTTCACTTGTACGAAATGGTGATTTCTTCTTCACTTTACACCATTTTGGCTTATGAAAGGTTTTATAGGAACTCTCCATTTTCGGATAGCGAGGAAAACCTGTATCTTTTTGCTTCAGAAAGGTACCAAAACCGGAAGAAGTGATTTGATTTCTGGCTTGGCTGATGGGTGACCTTGAGTGGCAAACCCCTCAGCCTTTCTGAGTATCTATTTTTTTAAGTGCATCATGGAGGCAGCGATTTCTCTGCCATCATGCTTCCCAATCTGCTCTGAATCAGAGATCCCATCCAGGTTCTCTTTTATAGCAGAGTTTCATCTGGTCATACAGCAAGCAAATAAATAATAAGAAAACAAATAGTGGCCAGGGGGGAAAAATGAAACAAAATGCTGAGCCAGGGCATCAGAAGCACCTCTGAGTTTAATTGAATCACGTCTGATTCACAACCTGAGAACGTAGTCACTTTGCTCTCTTTGCAAGGTTGTGTCATTATCCTGATTTTAAAATTTTAAAAAGATGTTCTTTCAAAGTGAAAGAATTTATGAAGTCCTGGCATGTATGTAGACCAATGCTAATATTTCTTAGTGCTTCAGAGTAGGAAAAACAGAAGACTTTGAGTAAGCCAGCACTGCTTCTCTTTCGTATTATTTGTGAGTCACTTAGCAGCCCAGATTTCTGTTTCCTTTTCTATGAGATGGAGATAAACCTACCCTGCCCACCTCACAAGATTGCTATGGGGCTCAAGTGAAAGGTCTTCGTGTAAAGCACAATACTAATTTAAGACCTCATGTTATTGCTTCATCTTATCAGTAACCAAGATTTCACCCTGTCCCCCCCTCCAATGTTCTTAGAAGGTGTATAGTTCAGTGTTAGGGCAGCAGGTGAGATTCTGTTTCTGGAATCATGCTGTCTGCTAATCCAGACTCCAGCATGTACTAGTTCTGGGATCCCAGGGAAATTCCAAATTCCCTCAATTCGATTTTCGCACCCATCCAACAGGAATAACAGGACCTATCTCACAGGGCTGGTACAAGGGTTAAAGCAGCCAGCACACACAAGGGGGTTAGCACAGCGGCTGGCACTTAGAAGAAATCAAAAGGTGTTGGGTCTGGCAATCTTTGAACCCCCTTTCTCCAGTCACCCCTAACTGTAGCAGCTCTCAAAACAAAACAAAACACCACCCCCAACAATAAAAACCTGTATTTAAAAGAAAGTCTCTCCTTTATTCCCCAAACAGGGCTGGTTCAGTCCTGGCCAGGTGTTTGTCCTAGACGAGTACTGCGCCCGAAACGGAGTCCGAGGGTGTCACCGACATCTCTGCTACCTCAGAGATTTGCTTGAACGGGCAGAAAATGGCGCCATGATTGACCCCACCCTCCTCCACTACAGCTTTGCCTTCTGCGCATCCCATGTGCATGGGAACAGGTAAGCACTCGTCCAGAGGTATTCCTCCAAAAAAAAAAAAATTTTTTTTTAAAGCACTGGCAATGGTTTATGATTGGTCCTGCTTTTAGAATTATCTCTAACTTTGTGTCTATTCCCATTCCTTCTATAGCACACACACACACACACACACACACACACAAACACACACACACACACAAACACACACACACACACACACACACACGAACACAAAGGTCTTAGTTTCTTCTCCTTTCAAGAAACTTAAAAGAAATGGCAAAAAGAACTTCTAAAATGGTCTCTGAAGGTAGAAAAATCTAGGTTTAAATCATGGCTCCTCCATTTACCAGCAAAGATGCTGGATGGTAATGAAACCCCCCATGCCACAGTTTTGTCATCTGTAAAACAGGGTAGTGTCCTCATGGCATTGAGAGGATGCCCGTGGGCTCAGCACAGTGCCTGGAACATGGTAAGAGCTTCATAAATGTTTACCTTTGTTGTTCTCATCATTCATTCATTATCATTCATTCCATAGATATTTAATGATTACTTACTGAGTGTCAGGCACTCTGCTACACATTCAGCATACACGGTGAGCAAACAAGACACCAAACAAGGACAGGGTTACATAGAGATTGGTGCTCTGACAACAAGGAATAATATTCCATGCTAGCATCTAATAAAGTAAGGCAGCTCAGACGGGGTGTTTGGATGGCAGGGAGGGTGTCCCTGAGGAAGAGAGGCTTGGGCTGAGAACTGAAGCATGTGTAGGAGTTGAGTGCTTCCAGGCAAAAGGAGCAGCATGTACAAATGCCCTGCTGAAGGAGGAAGCCAAGCACACTTCCAGAGCTGAAATAAGCTAGGTGAAGCTGGAAGGCAAAGATAATCATAACACTTACAGTTTAACCATAGAGCTGGGAAGAACTTCAGAGATCACAGTGTAGCCAACCCCCTCATTTTATAGGTTTTATAGACAAGACCAGAACATCAGTTCTCCTAACTCCATACTAAGTACTCTCTTTCTTTAGACGTTGCCCAGCTCCTGGAGGAAAAGATCCATGTTCTGAATAATGCAAAGCAGCAAATAATTTAGGAACATTACCATTTGGCTCTGAAGACATGGAATAAATTTCCACATTGCCACAGCCAGTTTACTATCCCAACGTATGTAGCCTCACGTTACTAGGAAGACAAGCCTGCTTTACCTCGAGCACCTCAACGAATAGCCAGGAAAGACACATCCAGGAAAAACTAGGTGGCTTCAGAAACCCAAAAAAGTTGGTGCTGTGGGGAAATTCACATGTGGAGAATCCCAAATTGACTGAGTTTATTTTAAATCAGACTGTCAGTTATCTTCATCTTCGCAAGCTAGATGACTCTGAAATATCTGTAGGATTTGTCCTGTGCTTTTCTTCTCTCTAACGCCGGTAGGTTTTATGAGATGCAACTTCAACATTTAGAACTAGGTAACAATAGCATTGTAGGTTTGAATATTTAACAGGCAACAAGGTTTTCATCACTTCCCATTGTTATAAGGTTTGCTAGCCTAGCACATGACCTTTTATTTACATAAAAAATATTTATGAAAACTCTGATACCTGGGGAGTATCTGTGCATAACTCTGCTTTTTATAAATATGTACACTTTGATGACTATCTGTTACAGCCTCTTGGACTGAATTCTTTAAAGAGAGAGAGAGAAGTTGCATTATATTCTCTGGGTTGTCACACTGTATTCTACATATGTTACTGAATAAGAAAGTGTTATAAAATAATGAAGTGTTTTTGTAAACTCCCTGGTAAACATCATCATGAATTATGATACACATTGTCTGGATTTCATATTGTAAGACTGCCACTTGATTCACAGTTAGGTTTATACATCTTGTCATGGAAACAGTTTTGGATTTCTTATTTTCTTTTCAGTTCCGATTTTCCTTATGCAAGTTTGCATTTTTTTTTTTTGCTTATTATTTTAGTTTGAATGCATTTGCTCTTGCTGTTTGATGCATCCTTCTTTTTCTTTCTTTTGTTTGTGCATGCATGTGTGCTCTTGATTCTCCTGTGGCTGACCACCCTCTGTGCATGCCCCATGCGACCACCCCCTCTCCAAAGTCAACAAATGCATGTATACCTTAGTGGGCTGCCACCAAATACAGACCCTCAAGGGAGCAAAACTCCCTCCCCATCTGAACCAGAGGCTAAAAAAGATACCAAAAAGGAATCCAAAAAAAGAAAAGATTACAAAACCCAGGCAAATCCAGAGCCCAAAAGGTAAGACATTATGTGTGCATTGGCTTGTGTTTTATAATAATATCTGTGACATTCCCCCCATTTGTGCCATGACTTACACCTTAGCAAACAGTGAGCTTTGTGTATTTCTGAAGCTTCTGTTCCTTTAAGGTTTTTCAAAGGTACACTTCAAAAGAAAATCCTAGCAATGGGCAAAATACCATGCATTAGGACTGAATTTGAGTCAGGTGTTTAGTGACTCTTAAAACATATTCATATTGAAAAAACTGAGCAATACGTAAACAGAATCATGAATCAGATTGCTTTTTTAGTGGCATCCAGTTAAGGGCCTGATACCTTACCAAGTCATTCGTACTAAGCAATCCATGCTTTATAATTTTGAAATTATGTGTAAGGAGCAAATAGAATAGATTGTCATAAGCCGGGTCTATACATTTATAGTAGCCCCATCATTTTTAGCAAACCCTTCTCAGTTCTGCATTGATCTCATGAAGCAAAGCTATCTTTAGATAATGATTTATAATAAGAACACAAAATAAAACCTATCACTAATGGCTCTTAGTAGAATCACTTATATAATGAGGTCACCGTGAAGTCACTTTCAAGTTCTAAAATTATACTTATCCACTTCTGTTTTCTTTGTCCTTTAGGGCTGCTCTCATTGTGAATTGATAAAATGGCAAATCGGTGGCTTTTTCTCCTTTTAAACTTGATTTGCAATTATTTCTAGTGTTATCCTATGTCCTTCATCTTCTCTACCCTCACCACAAATTAACATTGACATTTAAAAAAATTTTTTTTAATTTTGTTGTGGTTTTGAAACTGACATTCTGACCCTGACATTGCCAAGCGACACAAAGTTCACAAGCAGGTATGTTTTATGCTTTAGTATGAATTTGTTCACTGGATTATTTCTAAGTCCTGAAATATATACAGTTAACTTGTAGGCAGACTGAATGAAAATACCAACTTTCTCTTCCTAGAGTGTGGCAGGCTGTCAATCAACATGTCCAGATCTGTTAGTGAAGGTCAAAGAAAGCCCTGATTCCATGTGAACCCCTATTTTTCAAACTTTCAGTATGTAAGGATGGAGGTGAAGTGAAGTTTCTGTTTGCGTTTCCCTACGAGAGTCAGACTGCAAGGTAACGGTAGCTTGCTGCCAATAAAGCACATAGAGAATGTTACAGGTACCTCAAAGAAGCCTCTCTGGATGCTGTCCAAGGTGCTGCTTTTGCAGTGATCAGCGTTGAAACAGAAAGTAAACCGGCACACTTGATCGAGCCTGCCCTATGCCAGGAAAAACTATTAGAAAGGATCTTGAATAGTACTTTGAGAAGCTTATGTGTGTTCCAGGGTCTATGCGTGTATTGCATTGTTTAAAGCAGAAGAAATCATAATATTAAGTATCAGTTGTGTAGCACTCCGCAGTTTATACTTTAATACATTCCATCTGATTTGCTGTAACATTTTCAGGTCAGCTATTTTTTACATCCATTTTGCAGAGGATGAAACTGAATGTCTGCAGATATAAGTGGCAAACTCAGATATTCTGAGTCCAAAGCTCTTCTTCTTTTCACTACATCAGCATTGTGTATAGATTCTAGAGATCTGAGTATTAGAGTCTGTTTTGCCTGAATCTAAAATTATTGTATCTCATTTCTGTGCCTCTGTTTTCTCATCTGCAGAATGAACACATAGAATCATAGTATCTGTGATATTCCACCAACCTCTAAAATTATCTTCTATGGATTATAATAACAAATTAAATAAGCCATTGTCATATTCCATAAATAACGTATAATTCAAGTAAGGATAATTGCTGCCACTTAATAAGTGCTTGCTATATGCCAGGCACTGCGTGAAGTGCTGTTTAGATTCATCATCTCATTTTATCCTTATTACATCCCCGTGAAGTATTATTATTATTATTAGCTTCATCTAACATCTGAGGAATTTGAGGCTCAGATAAGTTCAGTCACTTACTCTGTAGCAAACAAGTACTCAATCCTAATTCAAACACAGATAGTCTGACTTTGGAGCTTGTGTTTGTGGATGGTGTAAGATGCCAAATTCAGCCATTTGATATGAGTTTCAACATTTCCAGGGTAGATACTATAGCAGTCATCTGAATTAATTAAAGGGTTTTCCATTTTTGTCTTAAAGCTGTCCAAAATCAGCATGGCTCCCCTGGTAATTTTGGCCTTGTGAAGAGAACCAGAGTGTATCTAGAGTTTCAGACCGCAGAGTCTCCCTTGAACATTAACAACCTTTTGGTATAGGGAAACCATTTTCCTAACCTCTTTCTCCAGGATAAACACTATTTGCATGTGGAGATATTATCTATTTTTTGGCCCAGATTAAGAAGGCAGTCATGAGTCATGGAAACAAATTGCCCTTTAATTGAATTTAACTGAACAATAGAACCCATTCCTATCATCACCTCACAACCAGCTTCAGATTAGGCATAATGTAGCTTTTTATATAATTATCAACTTCTTACCTATTAATAACTAGCAGACCCAAAGGTGGAGGCAGAGACCTGCCCTGTTATAGCTGGAAATCATAAATGACCACTCAGCTGCTGATGACTGAGTTTTTCCCACCTTCTCTGGAAGCCTGCACCACATCTCCATATGCCTATGTGAAGCCACAGCATCTAATCAAAAGTAGACACATCTGGTCAATCAGGAAGATGATAGCTACTTATAATTCCAGGCACTGGAAGTTATGGGACCATCCACGTGTTCGGCATTTTTAGAACAGTGGTTCTTGACTGGGGAGAAGGTGGGGGTGATCTTTCCCCCTGGAGACATTTGACAATGTCTGGAGACATTTTTGATTGTCACCTTGGGGAGGGGAGGACAACAGTGGTACTAATGTCAGCTAATGGGTAGAGGCCAAGTCTGTTTCTAAATACCCTACAATGCACAGGAGAGCCCTCTGCAAACAAAGTCCCAAAAGCAAACTCCCAGGTGATGGGCTGAATTTCTCCTTTTTACTTGGATTTTTTGTTTCTTTTTTGTGTCTAAAGGCGTAAGAGTTGCCACCACTGATTTTCACCTTGTGCAGTAGTTCTCACACTGTAGTGTACATGTAAATCACATAGGGAGCTTGTTAAAATGGAGAGTACTAGATCCTATCCTCAGATAATTTGACTCAGCAAGCCTTAGATAGAACCAGGCATCTGTGCATTTAATCATTTCCTCCCCAGGTAATTATAAGGCATTTGGTCTTCAGATCTCACTTAGTTAAGGCCTTGGTTGTCAAACTTGGCTACACATTGGAATCACTTGGAGAGCCTAAGAAATGGTGATGCCCTAGCCCCACCTGCAGAGGTTCTGATTTAATTAATCGGGGATATGGCCTAAGCATCACATTCTAAAAATCTCCCCTAGTGATTCTAATATGTGGCAATGTTTAAGAACCACTGGTTGAGGGGGCGCCTGGATGGTTCAGTTAGTTGGTTGGCCAGCTCTTGATTTTGGCCCAGGTCATGATCCTGGAATGGAGCTCTGCATTGGGCTCTGCACCTAGCTGGGAGCCTGCTTGAAGATTCTCTCTCTCTTCCTCTCTCTCTGCCCTTCCCCCCACTCACGCTCTTTCTCTGTCTCTCTCTCTCTCAAATAAATAAAAAAATCTTTTAAAAAGAAAAAAAGAACCACTGATTGAGGGAACATTAGTTTGGGCCAGCTCTTTAAAACTGAATGCATTTTCTCAAAGAGAGAGAGAAAGAAAAAGAAAATGTGAGTATGTTCAGCTGGTTGCACTTGGCGATCATAAAACCCACAGATGTAAATCGCTATATCTTCTAATTTTTGAATCAGCTCCTAAGGTTGCAGTACTTAATTTTCACCATAATATTTGTAGTATTCTTTCTAGATGACATTTAGATTAGCGTCACTTTGGTCACTGTCCCGCAGTGACAAGGCAATCAAACAGCTCCCATGATTGCAAGTTGCGTCAATGTTCCTTGGATCCCTTTATTATTGGGATTGGAAATTTTTCTCATTTACATTATTATTTAACATTTCTTGAATGCCAGTGCTGCTCTTCACATATGGCCTGTGTAGAAAGTACATTGTATCAGCAATTAACAAATCCATAATGCCAACCGCCCCAATCCAAAGTAAGCTGCATAGATTAATGAGTCTGCAAGCAGATGTAAGAGAGCATGAGTTCTAGAAATCTTTGAAAATGTGTCCCAGGATTCCTTCGGGAGCTGTATCTGGAGCCAAGGTGCTGCTTCTGTGCAGAGACTCTCTGATCCCTGGAGTTAGATTTGAGTTACTGAACAATCCAATTAAACTCATTTTTCTCCTCTGTTACTCCACCAGTCCCCCTATGTCAGTGAGTAATTCCATCTACCTGGTTTCCCAAGCCAGAACCATGGGAGCTGTCCTAGACTCGTCCTTCTCCCTCAGCACATCACAGGGATTCAGTTACTGTGCCCCGTCAATGCCCTTAAGTATCTCTCAAGCCCATCTACTACTCCTTCTCTTTAGTGCCACTACCAGAGTTCAGGTATCTATCTTCTCTCCCCTGGACCACAGCAAATGCTTTGTTGACCATGTCCTTGCCTCCAGCGTTGATTCCTCATTCCCAATCCGTGTTGCATAATATTTTCTTTCATTTCTTTTTTGTGAATGCTTTCCTGGAAGTAAATCAGTCATTTTTGTACATGTCAGTATTTCTCTTTCACTCCAATCTCACCTTGTTCTCCCCCTCTCTTCTTTCTCTTCCCTCCTTCCTCTCATCCCTGTCACACACGTACCCTCCTTAAGATATTATGTCTAGTGCTTTTTAACTCTCCCTCTCCAAAAGATGGAGAAAGAGAGAAATGTGCAGCAGGGACTGTTCGGTTTTACTGAGCTCTGAATACAGCACTTGATTAGCGGGCAGGCATGAATGGGGGATGACAGTGGCCTCCACATTCTTGGTATAATGTTACACACTCACATAGGACATTAGCGTACTTGGGGCATGTGACTGGTTGGCCTTCCAGCTTTGAGCAGGTGTTGGCCTTGCATATATAACTGAGTCATGCTCTTTAAATTCTAAAGAAGCAACTTCATCTAATAGGAAGTACTTGTAAGAGGGGCGGAGGGTGTAATCAAGCACATTTCAAGCAAAAGTCTGCATCCTAAAGAGGAATTCTCTTTAGATTTATAGTCAAACTTCTAATCCACGTGACTCCATTCCTAAAGGAAATTTGCCCCACGAAAACAGCAGATTTTCCAACTCAGACATAAAATCTTGTAAAATATGCTGAATTATCTATTCCATTGGAGCAATCTTTCTGGCCCATAGCAAATCATCAAATAATATACATTTCCTTTCTAAAATTTCAACATGTGTCCTCATCCTATGGTCATTGAATTCACTGGGGTAAAAACGTATTTTCAGATGTCACACACTTTCCAGGGTGGGTGTGATACCAAAAAGCCACACATATTATTGGTCTAACCACTCAGAAGTCTATACATAAGGAGTTAAGGGTAGAATCTAAAGCCTAATTGTCTATGTTTGTCTAGAAAAGACAACAACAACAACAACAAAAACCCATCTCTTCTCTTATTCCTCAAAGAGAAATATCTGTATAGTACCAATTTTGGAAATTGATCCTTCTCTGGGAAAAGAAATACGTGCTTTCCTACAATGCGTACATTTTATACGATTTTTGTACTCACCTCTTGGGTTCTCCATTCAGCACCTGGACTGAGTCTAAACCACTTTGACTAGTGTCCCTTTATTAATAGCATCCATATTCTTTGAGATTTGTTTGGTAGGGAGAAACTTCAAACACTCCCATCTTTAGAGAGAGCAAAGATAACTTCTGATATTGTTGCGTTTTAGCTACATGGTTAGAAAAACAGAAAAAAGTCAAAGAAGACCTCACTGATATATTTTTGCCCTCTCCAAGCCTCTTTTTCAAATTAATAGTAGCCAACCTCAAGAAGCTTCAATGCCCATTCGTAAGGTTGTAGCAACTGCCTGTTGTTGCTTCCTGTCTTAGTCTTTGTGAAACAAACACTTTGATATATTTGTTTTAGCAGCGTGTCTGAGCCCCAGGGCATCAGGGCGTAATTAGAAAAAGGGTTTGGGCTGGAGGGAAAGGAGAGGAAAGGGAAAGGCTGGGCTTTCATAATGAAGCAGTGACTATTGGATGTGAGAGTCCTAATTACAGTGCATAATTAAGCTAGAGATTATACAAGCCATCCAGATGAGCAAGCAGGGATGTCTCCTTTTGAGATGATAATGCTTTGGTGTTATCTTGAATTTGTAGTTATTAGCCACTTGAAAGAGACAAAGGAAAATATTCCACTCTAGGATTAAATTCAGAGGTATCACTCTAAAAGTTATAAGGATAAAGAGTTGCTAGGAGAAGTCCGTTTAAAAGAGAGAGAGGCTAAGAGAGTGTGTTTGGCCTAAATGTTCTATTTAGGGAGCATTGCAAGGAACATCTACTGAGATATTCTGTCCCACTCTGGCCCTTTAAGCTCTCGTGTTTCTGGGCTGGAACAATTTAGTAGCAAGTAGGATTCAGTTATCATGCTTGTTTAAGGACATTTTCAGGGATCCATAATGCGGTCTGCAGGCATGCATCCATTTGGAGAGGGAGAATATATCATGTTTACGGTGCCTGCACCAGCATATGTGGACATTTGCATTTGGAGAGAAAGTATATTCCCACTTCAGCTGGAGTTTTACCCCTTGTTGGTAGTGATTGGAGCTTAAAGCTGGCTGTATGCAGAGAAGTGGACCAGACACTCTTCCTCTTTTGAATCCATGCATTTTCTTTCCCACCTGGGTTCTACACTTGATCACCAAATAGATGCAATATCAGAACACATCTGTCACTGTAAGTTTTGAATTAATTTAGTAACCTGACCTTGAAAAGATACCTAGCCTTCCAAACAAGGGTTCTGTGTCCCAGCTTTCAGCATAATGTGGAGAACTGTGCTAGCTGGGTAACAAAAGGCCAGGAATCTGTGTGCTCACCTGGGTGTGTAGGGACAGTTCAACGACCCAACGAGATTAAATTCGCTTTCACAAAGCACATTGCCACTTGATTTCTTTGACTAGATTATTCACACTTAATTTCAAATATCAAAATAAAATCTTTCACATTAAAAGCCTAGGACTTAATCATATTCGATTACTCCAATAATAAACATTAATTCATAAGCTCCAGCCCGGAAGCATTTGGGGAATGGGAGAATACTCTGTGTAACTAGTAACTTAAAGGATGGGCAGCTGGGTTATGGTAGTTTCAGTCTGACAAAAGAAAAAAAAAGGAAAGACACAACTCTAGATAAATTATTATTTGTGACATGGCTCAAGATGGGAGAGTGTGAGGAGAGTGAAGGTGACAGAACTGCAGCTGACCATGATGACAAGGACTTGAAGAGCAGCCGACATGACATCTTTCCTATCGTGCTGCCGAAAATGTCAACTTTGTGAAGGACAGTGAGAAAATGGGTTGCCGAAAACTTGAAAGGTGGATTTGAGAGATGCCTGCTTTGTCAGATGTGATATAGTCTGTTGTGGCTGAGAGACCCACTTCTGGTGGCAGTGGTGGCCTGCAGGTGGGGGAGCGCCCAGTCTCTGACAGGGCTCCAAAAATGACGGCACCTGACCTGCAGATCGTCTCAGGCTTGCAGGATCATGATATGCAAGAAGTGAGTGGTTAGCCAGTGTGCAGTTAGGTGGAACCAGAGACCTGGGACCACATTTCCTTGTCGTGTGTGTGTGTGTATGTGTGTGTGTGAGATCCTAAAGCTAGGTTCAAAAGTCATCAAACGCTTCTACTATTAAAGCACATATCCCCTCCTTCTACTAAGAAGTAGGAGACATGTGCTTTATGAACTCACATCAGTTCAGTATAAGTAACGAACAGTAAATCTGAATCATCTGTCATCTAAGTTTTTTGGGGAATGATGATGGGAGCCTCAGAGAAAGGGAGGGGAAAACTGGAATCAAGGCAGCTACAGAAAAGTAGGAAACAGGACAGAAGCAACCCTTAACGACATGTTATAATAACCTGGGGAGCTTTAAAAGCAACAAATCTCTAGGCCCACTGCATAGGAATTGAATCAATAGCTTGAGGATGAGACCTCCCAAAGCTTTCATATGTACAGATTTGAGTACAGCCAAAAATTAAGAACTACCGACCTGTGAGGACAGTCTGTTTGGTCAGGGCACAGCTGCTAGGGTGCGCAAATCACAGCTGTTTCTTCTATCTATGCATTATTTACTCAATGTAAAGGTTCCAGAAAAGCGTGTCCAGTTGGCTGAGCTTAGGTCATAGTCCAGCTTAGATGCACAGTGGCCACGAAAGGCAGGAATTGGCTTGTGGGAAGGCCCTTAGTATAAACAGCAGGAAAACAGGATCCCAATTTACCCTTCCCCTGAAGAGTACCCGCAGTGAGGCCAAGGTCATTCTTCCAAAGGACATTCAGGTGTTGTTAAAAGGTGACAGTGGATGCTAAGAAGCAAAAAAAAACAAGAGGGCAGAAAATGCACCATTCAGGACACAGGAGGATGAGGGATTCGGGGCTTCTAAACACGTGTTCTAAGGAAAGATGCATCTCAGCCTGCGATTTACTAGCTAGGAATTTAAAATCCAACTTTATCCCTCTTCTCTCATTCTTTGTGACTCCTTAAGTGTTAAAAGTATGGAGAAAGGAACAAGATGCTGAGCCAGTTTTATGACAATTATAGAATCACCTCCAAATGTTTCCAGAAAGAAAAACAAAACAAAACAAAAAACACAAAAGCACGGCTTCTGAGAGACACCAATACAGTTTCTCTACTTATTTTACAACCAGCATTGCTTGGGATGACACCTTGAAACCGTGCAAACACCACTTCTGGAAGGAATTGTGACTTTGTAAGTGGACTGTTATGCTTGGAGATCTCTGCTTCCAAACTCACTCCAGTCCAAGGGAAATTGGTAACCTTGAATCAGACATACCCTTTTAGCCACTAATAAAAGAGCCACCCACCAAATATTTTCTTGCTCGAAAGCAGAGGTTCTCAAGGTGTGGTCCCTGAACCGGCAGCATTAGAGAACTTGCAGATTCTCAGGGTACCTGGGTGGCTCAGTTGGTTGGACGGCCAACTCTTGATTTCGGCTTGAGTTGTGATCCCATGGTTGGCTCTGCAGTAGCTAGGGAGTCTGCTTAAGATTCTCTCTCTCCTCTCCCTCTGCCCCGTCTCCCAGGCTCTTGTGCTTGCTCGCTCTCTCTCTCTCAAATAAATAAATATTAAAAAAAAAAAAAGAAAGAAAAAGGAAAAAGAAAAGCAAATTCTCAGCCCCATGCTCCAGGTAATTCTGAGGCATGCTCATGTTTGAGGGTTACCTCTCTAGGAAAAGTATTTCATTGCTTCTGTGAGAACAGGTTCCCCAAAATATTGAGCCAGGATTTTTAATTAGCAGCTCTATAGAAATCTAAGCCCGTATAATTAACATTGACAAATTATAGGGGTCAACAGAAGAGAAATTGATATTTGATAGAATTTTCAAAAATAATTGTGTGAAACTAAACCCCAAAAAAGGATATTTTTAGTTTTCAACTGATATAGTTCCAACCTGTGATCTTTGACAAATTCTATTATTCCTGCATGTCTCTTCTTCAATTTGTAAAATAACATTCTCTATCCCCTGTATCATTTCAGCGCAATTCTGGCAGCTGCAAACAAATTTGCAGTCAGTGTCAAGATCGTGACTTTTTTAATCACCTATTTTTCTTGGTGAATTCTGTATTACTTACCTTCCAGACATAAAGTTAGTTTGTTTCATTTATTTTAAGAGAAAACCATTCACACTGATATAGGCAATTAAGAAGCAAAAAAATTTTTTTAAAGATTTTATTTATTTATTTGACAGAGACAGCCAGCGAGAGAGGGAACACAAGCAGGGGGAGTGGAAGAGGAAGAGGCAGGCTCCCAGCGGAGGATCCTGATGTGGGCCTCGATCCCAGGACTCCGGGATCATGCCCTGAGCCGAAGGCAGGCATTTAACGACTGAGCCACCCAGGCATCCCAAGAAGCAAATTTAAGCAAAGACTACAACAATAATTTTTAGTCATTTACCTTTTTTGAATAGTGAGATTAATAGTGCTCAGAAAGGAGTCGAAGGAGAGATTGTCGGGGAAGTGGAAGTGGCTGCTACCTTAAATAACCACAGATGTGAATCATCAGAACAAAAGGGAAAGAAACATAATCAAATTTCATGTTTGTAATAATACCCTTTGAGGTGAGGATTAACAGGCCAGGCACACATTAAATGCTTAGTTTTTATCATCTCAAACACAAATCTAAAAGTTACTTTCTAATTGCCTAATAATTGCCTTAGCAGGCTTGTTGAGTGAAGAATGGATGGTTTTCCTCAGGGATGTTTATCTCTTAATTATAGTCACACACATCTCTGGGCTGCCCATGTGAAATGGTTTCCATGCTTTTTTTTTTTTTTTTAAGATTTTATTTATTTTTTTTGACAGAGAGAGAGACAGCCAGCGAGAGAGGGAACACAAGCAGGGAGAGTGGGAGAGGAAGAAGCAGGCTCCCAGCGGAAGAGCCTGACGTGGGGCTTGATCCCAGAACTCCAGGATCATGCCCTGAGCCGAAGGCAGACGCTTAATGATTGAGCCGCCCAGGTTTCCATGCTTTTTCCTGTCATGGAAACCCCTCTCTGATTTGTAAATTATATTTTAAAAGATTATATTTATGTATTTACTTATTTATTTTTTGAGAGAGAGAGCAGGTGCCCATGCTAGCAGGGGGAGAGACAACAGGAGAGGGAGAGAGAGAGAATCTCAAGCAGACTCCTCACTGAGCATGAAGCCCAATGACCAGGGCTCAATCCCAGGACCCTGAGACCATGACCTGAGCCAAAATCAAAGAGCCAGTCACTCAATCAACTGCACCACCCAGGTGCCCCTGATTTGTAAATTATATTTAATAGCATTTTTCTCTGGGCTAATTCCCTGCTAAGAAACAAAACGCTTATAATGGCTTCCATTTTCCCAAATCAAGTGTGTACATGCACACATCAGTTGTATAAATGTGTTCAGTGCATTAGTGAGCTATATTCTGTGTAAACAAAATCTAAATCTAAAAACCACACCTAAAGAGAGTTGTAGATTATAATAGAAACATGAGAAGTTACCATAAAAAACTGTCACGTGTATCTTGTGGAGGCCAGTGAATTCATCCTGAGATTTAAATACAGATTCATGGACATTTCATGGTAAAAAGAAAAAAAAATGTTGTTAAATAAACTTTGTATATTAACATTTAAGATTTTTCCAGAAAATATGAAAATAAGGGCATATTCATGGATTCCAACAGCCTACCTGATGTTTTCTGTTTGGCCTTCTTTCTTCCTTTAAGTTCAGGGGATTGTGAAGGAATGGATGTTATAGAATTTTACTGTTCAGGGTGTATTTTATAATGTGGGGGAGGGGAGGTTTTCTTGTTTGTTTGTTTGTTTCCCCCAAGTAGGGCGTTTTTAGTATTTAAAAAGAAGGGAAGCTGACCAATTAACCCCTAACAGGAGGTGCATTGCTGTCATTTGCCAAGTCTTTTGTGCAGTCAGACTGGTCTAGTATACAGGATTTTCCCAACTTATGCTGGATCCTTGAGAAGCCCTATAAATAGGACCATTTGTTTGGTCTCAAGATGACTTGCATTTGCAAACTGAAGAATGTTCCAATAGAAGTTTCATGGTGACACACCAATCTGCAAACTGGCTCAGCCAGTAGTCAAAACAAGTCACTACGGGATCTGGGAAGCTGAAGTCTTTGAATGGGTCAGATTATCCTACGTCTAATTTGGCACAGATAAATTTGGGCTATAAATATGCAGCTTCCCTTTGTATTTTCAACTTGAATGGTCCAAAGCAAATAGGAAAAATGTGTGTGAACCTAATGGTGATTTAGAAATATGAGAATACGGTGATTAAACTGAAATTCACTAATTTTTGCTAGGGTCCTTCTTTTTATTAAAATGAGCAATGGTTACTAGCATTGAAAGCATCATATGTAGTTTGTTCTCTTCCTTTCTAGCTCTGTTGAGGTATTAACATATACCACGTATCAGTTTAAGGTATAGCATGTGATGATTCAATACACATATATATTGTGAAATGATTAGTATGACAAGGTTAATTAACACCTACATCCCGTCACATAATTACCATTTTTTTTGTGTGGGTGATAACATTTAAGATTCTCTCTTAACAGCTTTCAAGTATATAAATACAGTACCGTTCATTGTAGTCACCATGCTGTACATTACTCATCTTATAGCTGGGAGTTTATACCCTTCAGTCAACAGCTTCCTGTTTCCCCCACCCCTCAGGCCCTGGCAACTACCATTCCAGTCTCTATTCTTATGAGTGTGACTTTTTCAGATTCAACATGTAAGTGAGAACACAGAGGATTTGTCTTTCTCTGTCTGACTTATTTCCCATAGCATAATGCACTCAGGTTCCATCCATGTTGTCACAAGCAGGGTTTCCTTCCTTTTATGCCATCTATCTATCTATCTATCTATCTATCTATCTATCTATCTATCTCTCTATCTATCTATCTTTATTTATTTATTTATTTATTTATGCATTCACTTAGATACTTAGGTTTTTTCCATCTCTTGGCTGTTGTAAATAATGGCTGTTGTAAATAATGCTGCAATGAACACAGGGGTGCAGATATATCTTCAAAACCGTGCTTTCCTTTCCTTCAGATGTATACGCAGATGTGGAATTACTAGATCATGTGACAGTTCTATTTTTAACTGTTCGAGGACCCTCCATACTGCTTTCCACAGTGGCTGCATCAGTTTGCATTCTCACCAACAGTGCACAAGGGTTCCCTTTTCTCCACATCGTCACCAACATTTGTTGTCTTTTTGATACTAGGCATTCTGACTGATGTGAGGTGATATCTCATTGTGGTTTTGATTTGCATTGCCCTGATGCTTACTGTTGTTTTTATGTATCTTTTGGCCATCCGTGGGTCTTCTTCAGAAAAATGTCTGTTCAAGTCCCCCGCCCATTTTTAATTGAATTATTTGGGGTTTTGCTATGGAGTTTTATAACTTCTGTATTTCTATTATCTATTATCAGAGAAACGGTTTGCAAATATATTCTCCCATTTCATAGGTTGCCTTTTCATTTTGATGTGCAGAAGCTTTGTAGTTTGATGTAGTCCCACTTGTCTGTTTTTCTTTTGTTGCTTGTACTTTTAGTGTTATATTAAAAAATCGTTGCCAAGGCCAATGTCAAAGAGCTCTTTTTCCCTATGTTTTCTTCTAGGATTTTTACAGTTTCCGGTCTTATAGTTGAACCTTTAATCCATTTTGAGCTCATTTTTGGGAGCCATGTAAGATAGGAGTCCAGTTTTATTCTTTTGCATATGAATATCCCGTTTTCCCCAACACCATTTATTGAAGAGACTATTTTTCCTCATTTGTGTATCTTTGGTTCCCCTGTCAAAAATATTTGTTGACCATATATGCAAGGGTTTATTTCTGGGCTCTCAGTTCTGTTCTCTTGGTCTGTGTGTCTGTTTTCATGCCAGTACCATAGAGTTTTGATTACTGTAGCTCTGTAATAAAGTTTGAAATCAGGAATGGTGATGTCTCCCACTTTGTTCTTTATCAGGATTGCTTTGGCTATTTAGGTCTTTTGTGATTCCATATAAATTTTAGGATTGTTTTTTCTATTTCTGTAAAAATTGCCATTGGAATTTTGATAGGGATTGCATTGAATCTATAAATGGCTTGTAGTAGTATGGACATTTTAACAGTATTCTTCCAATCCATGAATACAGGATATCTTTCCACTGATTTGTGTTTTCTTTAATTTCTTTCATCAATGTCTTTTACTTTTCATGATGTTTTGTAATTTGTTTCTTCAGTTAATACATGAGTGCTTAAATTAATCTGAACATCTATAATTGTAAGCTGGAAATTGAGTCACTTAAGAACATTGAACACTGAGAAAGATATTTACAAGGCACCTGGTTTTCATAGAAGTTTGTGTGCATCATTCAGAGATCCCAAGCCTAAGTGCCTACAAGAGAGATAGGTACTACAAATTAGAGATGTGGACAGGTGAGTGCCTGCCCCAGCTAAGGAAGAAGTTGTTACTTGGCACTTACCAATTAATGCCAGTGTTCCGAATTTTCAAAAGAATTGCGTTATAAAATTTTCCTGACTTGAAAGTGCAGGCAAAGAGTTCAAAATCTTAAGAAGCTGTGAGCCAAACAAAAGGTCTAGAAACTGGGCCTTACAGCCACCAGTTGGTACATTTTACCATTTCACAATAAGTGAGCGACAGTTCTACAAATGTCTCCAGACGATAACTCCCAATATCCCCCATGCCCCTTAGTAGCCAGCACTGAAAAGCAGGACTTCTCCTAAGGTCACATCGATCATTGTAGTTGTTCTTCTAAAATGGACAGTTTCCTCCTGCTAGAGATTTGATTTCATGGTGTCAGCGTATGAGGTTCCCGTCACTTCATGACATGTCTTCTTTCAGGCCTGATGGAATCGGAACTGTGACTGTTGAAGAGAAGGAACGTTTCGAAGAAATCAAAGAGAGACTCCGAGTTCTGCTGGAAAATCAGATTACACATTTTAGGTGAGTATCTGGGGTTGAGGGGTTTATTAGGAGGGTGAGACTGGAGAGGGGCAAATAAAGGGCTTGATTTTCTAAAACTATTAATCTATCAGGAGACACATTGGAGATTTAGAAATGACTAAATGGAAGCGAAAACCAGTAAGACAGGGTTCCACGATAGCCAGAAAACTTTGCAATCTTAAGTGCATTTTATTCCCACTGAAGGGACAGAGCCCTTCTTGTGCAAGCTGACCCTGGTTATCAATCTGTTCTTTTTAAAAAATCTATTACGAAGTTGAAGGTGAAGTTTCTTCAAGGTTCCTAGATCAGTGAAAAATCCTGGGAATCAGATCACATGAACAGGGAAGGAAGGCAGTGGACAAGAGTCTCCACTTTCTCCCTTACCTTAGAAATAGGACGAGCTGTCTATGCAGGGAAAAAGAGAAACTTAGATCAGACTTGGCAGGTTGACTCTTCCCCACTCACAGAAGACAGTGAACAGGTCCAAGGCCTTGCACCATGTAGCCCACTTCTCCCTGGTAGCAAATCAGACATTTGTAATGCTGGTTCTGGACTAGAGATCCTGAAATAGTAACTCCAAAATAGTAGAAACATTTGTAATAACGTAATAAATAGTTCCTTTTTATTAAACACTTCCTGTGGGTCAAGATATAAGATTAGAGGCTAGTTAAGCATTAACTCAGTTTTTTATTCCCAGAACAATTTGGTAAGGTCATTATTATAATCCCCAGTAAATATAAATTAAACCGAGGCTGAGAGAGTTAAGGACTTGCACCAGATCACCCACTGGACACCTGCATAGGTCTTAGTCTGCATTTAAGTAGCCTCTGCTGGTCCCTTTGTACCACGAAGAACAGTGTCTGGAAGGGTCTGCGACAGCCTGAAATAGTCAATGGAACTCTTAGGAGTCCATGACATAGTTCCATCTGCGCCACCAAAATCCTTCTGGACAAATTTTTATTGATTACACACTATATGCAAGAAGTATTGCCAATAACAAAAGATCCAATAACAATTAAAAACCACAGTCAAGGAAGGACACTTAGCAAAAGCATGAATTTGCTCAAAATACACTCCTTCATTTCCTGTAGTAATTCTTTGGAGACTTGAGTAAGTGTGTTTGGATTTCAGCCTGTTTCAACTAATATTTTTTTAATGCTGGTATCTATAATCATATAGAAGGTCACACGTGAGCTAACAAATGGTTTTCCTTCACAATAGAAATCTAAACAGAGCCTTATGTCATCACTCTAAATATTCTTTTCTGCTGCAGACATTTGCAGAGTCTCTCTTTAGTCATTATTCACACATACACATATATACATTATATACACACATATATGGTGTGAATTCAGATTAACATAACACAACGTGACAAAATAAAAAGCATTTTCTGTTCCTCAGAAAGAGTTGCTATAGGAATCAAATTGCAGCATATTTCATGCTAAAATGTAATACATTTGGGCAACCTGAAGAATTTTCTCTTTTTTAGGTATTGCTTTCCATTTGGTCGACCTGAAGGTGCTTTAAAAGCTACTCTATCACTCTTGGAAAGGGTAAGAATGAAAGTGGAAGACGGATTACATAGATACAGACATGAATATAATTGTAATGAAATACTGTAGTTGAATGACCTAGTTTGTCATTTTTCAAGGCTTTGTTTACCATTCATCAAATACCAGAATAAATGTGAGGAACCTGCCAAAATTCTAGATATTTTATCTGCAGACTCCCAAATAGTTAGCATATATTGAAGATATGTTCCTGGCCCTTCCCCGATTCATAGATGGGCTTTGCCATCCTAACTGTGCATTACGGTTCTGTGTTTTCTCTTTAACAATGGCTCTCAATCAATATTAAGTCACAAGGAGGTATTCACAACTCATTTTAAACTCGAGCTCTTTAAGAAATATAAATGAGTAACACATTTGGTTGAACCATCTTAATAATCTTTTTTTTTCTACCAACAGGTTTTGATGAAAGATATCGTGACGCCGGTACCACAAGAGGAGGTAAAAACAGTCATCCGGAAATGTCTAGAGCAGGCTGCTTTAGTCAACTATTCCCGGCTATCAGAATATGCTAAAATCGAAGGTAAGGCTCCCTTCTGCCCCCAATTTTTTATTTAAATCTTGGTATGCCTCCCTGGGGAAGAAGAGTCTGTCTTTTCTAACGGGCACCAGGAAACAGTGGTCCATCTGAGTATGTTAAATTGAAACTTGAAAGCACTGGAAATGTGAATGCTTCCTTGACTGTGGCCAAATAAATGAATTAAGAACAGGGGCTCAAGGAACAGTCTTTGTAGGGGAAGAATACTGAATATAGGATGTGATCAGATAACTTAGGTCCTTCTGAGCGTCTTTGTTGGCACTAAGTTTGCTCCGTGACTAATGTTTTCCTATGAAGAAGTTCTGTAGGATTGTTACCTTCTTTAAATAGAGGAAAACAAAGCACGTTGTTGTCCACTGTTGATAGCATTGGAGGTAGACAAGCATGGAACGAAACAACATCAAGATTTTGCTTAACTCTTTCTTGCCCCTTGAAAGTATCTTGTCTTTTGGTAACATTTCAAACTTGATGGCAGGTTAGTGTCCAGCTGTCTCTGATGGCTCCTGGTTTGCTTTAGATCTCATTCATTCTTGTTGCTCCAGACCTAGGATGGTTGTTACCACTGCCCTCTCAAGTTTTAGGGAAGCAGGCACTGATGACCAAGTAATCACCCAAAAGGCACTTTGAGTAAACTCTACTTGAGAAGATATGGTTCTTTGGGACCTATTCATTTGCAAAGGTATTAATCACTTTTCATTGTTACCCTGTTGGCTGCTATAGGGTGATTTGAAAACCACACCCAACTTGACCAGTGGTGTAAGTGTATAAATGTGGAAGTTCTGTGTGCAAAACTCAATGTGTCCGCATTCTGGAATCTGATGTTCTCTCACATGTGAAACACCTGACTAAAACCAGCAAATGCCCATTGTCTGCCTTCAGGACTTTACTGGAAAAAAAAAAAAAAGGGGTCTAACCAACCACCAAAACCCTATCACTTACCCTGCCGAAGTCCTTGTTTCCTTAGAGAATTAGGTTAAGATCATGTCAAATCGCAGTGTTCTGTACATTACATGTCCTCCCTCTCTCAATTTTGTCTGTCTGACAATGCAAATTGTGTACCAGTGGTAATGAATTCATTGCTATGCACCCAGGGAGAAACACTTAAGAATTGGGCACTAAAAGGATGTTTATCTACTCTTGACTTGGTAATGAGTGACAAAAATAGAGGAACAAGAAGATCATTAAAGGGCTGTGTTAGCAAATAATTGTTCTAGCATTTACCTTCCCAGGACATAATGATTGGTTGTATTTGGTAAAGTCAATCAGGTACCTAATAATTCTAGGCAAGGCCAGAGATGGGATGGAATCAAGAAACGTTCGGTTGCCATGGCTGCTGCCTCGTAGGCCTTGGTCTAGCTATTACTAGTCTTTTGGTAAGATCTGCTCTCTTCTTTCAGATAAATATATCCAAAAACAAACTTTAAGATCTGTAAGTAAAAATGCATTCATTTCCAAAGTAGATCAGCTGATCTGTAATTTCCTTTTGTGCCTCAATTCTTCTTGGTTGTGTTAATTATCTTTTGCACTGTGACTTTTAGGTCTGGGGATTCTTTGAAGAAACCAATCTTTTTTTTTCCAACTCTCTTTTCAGAGAAGTACCTCATTCCACACTACCTGCTCTCTTCCGCTTCTCTCCTTCCTTGTCCGTGATTGGCTCAGCCACTTTTTGATGTTACCTCCGCAAAAGTGGCTGTGACACCAATTTCAAAGCATGCTGGGATTGTTAATTCAGACAACCCAACATCCTCTGGCTGCATGTATCAGGTTTTCTTTCATGAACATAGTCCACCGTAGGCTGAGACATCGCAGCTTTGAAGATATTACTACCAAACAACTTTCTTTTACAAGGTTCCGATCCTATGCTCAGAAAAGAAATCTTACATTTTTACATTTGAGCCCCTCTGTGAGCACTAACAGCTTAGTCCCCTGAGAATTTTGGAAAGAAGTTGTAGTGATATTGCTGGAGACTATGTTTATGAAGAAATACCTCAAGAGCCTTAGATACTAAAGTCTGAAATCCTTAGTATCTTGGAGCCTTAAATCAATGAAATTCTGTTTCCCTTTACTCATGATGTTTTTGGTCATTGTACTCTTGCAAACAATTCTAAAGAGACGTGTAAAATCATGGTCACAATCTCTCTCGTGACTCACGGCATGCTGAATGGTTAATCCAGTAGATCTCCAATTTTGAAACTCCTTTTTCTTTTATCCTGTGTTTATCCCAAAATACTCTGTGGCTATTTTCCTTTGAGCTAATGTAACGTATTCCTCTAACCTATGACCTTTAACCTCTTTACCTCTGACCTAAGCCTCTTGCATGCCCAAATCCTCTTTTATAGGGAAAAAGAGAGAAATGTATGAGCATCCTGTCTTCTGCTTGGCCTCCCAAGTGATGGATTTAACCATTCGTGAGTACCTACCACCTCCTCGCCATGCTGTCTTCACTCTTTCTGTTTTCATTATTTCAAGAAAATCCAGATCCAAACCAACTCACTCTCCTTGCTTCAAGTTTTTTAGCATTGGCTTGTCTGTTGATTCTGTCTGTGAAACCCAGTGTGAGAAGTCCAGTCACTTTTTATCAGCCTAAAACAGGTTAGACAATTAAGCCATTTGTTTGTGATAAACTCAGATTTGTCCGTAAGTTTTTCAGTTATTCTCTGTCTGTGACCTGAATGCATTTTTACTTTGCTTGTGTGTAACCCCAGTTTGTAAAGTGCTTGTCACTGGTACACAATCAAAAGGTAGCCGCTAGGCCGGGAGCAATGCGTTAGGTGTCAGATAAAGGACAGTTGGGGCAAAATCATGCCTTCTTTTCCATGTTTAAGATGTCAAACTATTTTGGGTATAAGATCACACAAGGTGGTCCATTCTCTGTAAAAATTAGATCTTATATGCCTCCTGTCTGTTCTCTTTCAAGCTGGGAAGCTTTTCCTTGTTCTCTCTGGAGATTTTGACTTGTCCTTGTCCTCTAAGCTCTGGCTAGAACATATGACTTAATTGTCACTTGGAAAGTTCGTGTATGTTTCATAGCTTGATTTCACATTAAACTTAATTTTACTAATTTTCTATTTGTGCAGCATTTTCCACCTCTGTGAAGGAGCCTTTTTTTGCTGGCCCCCACACTTCGGGGCGGTGGGAACCCAAGGGCAACCTTTTCCTTCCAATATCATGTATCACACATAAGTGGGGGGCATTTTGGTCCATTTGCTCATTAATCCTGCATATGTGTTCTTGTTTCTCTCTCTCTTCTCTCCTTGTTGTGCTCTCTCTTTCAAATAGAGAATCAAAAGGATGCAGGTGAACCAACTGTATATGCATTATAAACTATCAGGATTGTTGAGTTATATTGAGTTTCTGTTTTTGTTTTTGTTTTTTAAGAGCTCCTTAATGTATGGACTCCCAAAGACTGATGGGGAGTTGCAATGATACTTAAGGAGTTAATTTGTGCTGTCTAACTATATCTCTTGCCCATTAGATGGTGACCTCTATAGAGCAGAATTTCTGTAAAGGCATAAGCTTTGAAGGAACAGAACTCTGGTTAGCTGCGGAGCTTCATTTCATCTTTGGTTTCAGGATTCAGTGATTTGGCCTCATGTGCTTAAAAAAAAAAAAAAGTTACTGAACCGAACCACTCTTCCTCTTTGTTTTTCATTTCTTTTTTCTGTTTTTTGCCCTATTGAGAAGTTTGTGTTCTTTGATGAATGTTTATCAGCCACGACAGAGTGAAGTTATGTCCATGTTGTTCTTGTACGTATCGTGTGATGAGACAGGATTCACGCAGAGGGTGGCTGAACACGGGCTGTTGCTGGAAGTTTCATGAGAGGAAATATCTTAGAGAGTTCTCTGGTTTTGGAAATTTTCTTCTTGTTTGGTCCCCAAACTTCTGAGCATATTTTGAGGAAAGCTTTAACTTAAAACTTTAATAAATACATACTTTTGATCATTGTTTTTAAGTCTAAAAAATCCTCAAAAGATAATTAAACGTATTTCATTTAATCAAAGTTGAATGCATTTCGGATCAATTCAGAAAGCAGTTATGTGCACATGCCAAGAACCAAGCTCTAGCAAGAGGTATTTGAAGACTCACAAACCTATGTTCTAAACACGTGAGCCTTTCTCTCCCTGAAAGAGAAGGTATTCATTCATCCATCCATCCATTCATTCATTCATTCATTTATTTATTCATTCATTAGACAAGTGCTTACTGGGAGCCTACCATATGCCAGGTATAGTTGTGAAAACCAGGGACTAGTAAACAAGAGCGAAGTAGCTGTTAACCTTATGGAGCATATATGCAAATGGGTGTCTAAGTGTAAATTACAAATTCGGTACACAGTAACACCAATTGATAGAGTGATGTGTAAGAGTGTATTATCAGAAAACCATGGGGGCACCTGGGTGGCACAGCGGTTAAGTGTCTGCCTTCGGCTCAGGGCGTGATCCAGGCGTTATGGGATCGAGCCCCACATCAGGCTCCTCCGCTATGAGCCTGCTTCTTCCTCTCCCACTCCCCCTGCGTGTGTTCCCTCTCTTGCTGGCTGTCTCTATCTCTGTCAAATAAATAAATAAAATCTTTAAAAAAAAAAAAAACATGGAAGTTTTCACAAGGGTGGTGAGCTTGTATGCATCTTGAAAGATAAATCGGAATCAGTGAAAGAGAGCTGGGTTTGGAAAGTGGAAAGGCATCCTAGATAGAATATGTGAAAATGCATAAAACTGTATAGCTAATAAAAATAGCTAATTCTTTAAAAAAAATAGCTAATTCTTATTCAATGTGTATTATGTGCCAGGTAGGACTATAAGTGATTTAAGTGTATTAATTCATTTAATTCTCAAAACCCCTTATGAGGTAGATACTACTATTATTGCCATTTTAGAGATGAACCATCTGAAGCACAGGTTAAATAACACACTCCTAGAAGAGTAAGTGGTATAGCCAGCATCTGAGCCCAGATGGAGGCACACTCTTAAATACTCTGTAATTCAGTGTGATTGCAAGGCAAGGTGCAGCGATGGCAGTAATGGGTGCTGATGATGGCAATGTGTGCAGGAGGCAAGATCTCATATGTGCCTTAATAATAGGCTTCAGACTGTATCTCATGGGCCAGAGGTTCTTAACCTGGAATCTATGCCAACATTTGCATGCATATGGATTTTTCAAGGGAAAAACTCCACAGGTCTCAATTCCAAAAGTGAAGGCTTTTTAAGCAAGGGAGTAGGTTGGTAATTTGCATTCCAGAAAAATCATACTGTCCATACCATGACGGACAGAAAGGACTGGGTAGCAGAAAGAGAGTAAAACTAGACCTAAAAAGTTAAGGTCAAAGAAGAGATGGGTTTAAAGCTTGGTATGTCCTGGGCCTCTTCTAGGCAAAGCAGACCTAAATCACAATCATCATCATAATTGCTTCTTTATTGACCTCTAAATCTTTTTTCTTACCCGCCCCCTCCCTCTTCAATTTCCTTAGAGGGAACAAAACACAAACACGCAGATGGGTGTGCAAAGCCAACTGAAGGAGGGGGCAGGGCACAGCTGGGGTCACCTGTGTAAATTGGGGTGGACAGTTGTAGAGTTCTTTAGTCAGGCTGTGCTTCAAGAAGCTATGGGACTCTGCATATGGCATTTTGGTGGACTTATGCTTTCTGTCTGATAGCATTATTAGAAATTAAATGTTCTGTTTAATCAGTATCCTAAAAAAAAAAAAAAGTAAAAGGCTCCTACTCTATGAAAGAAAAGCTGTGACTCCTGCAAATGAATTCTATCATTTTAAATACACTTCGTTTAAACTGTCACACATTCTGAACCCAGTAAGCTCTGAGAAAGTCTACACTACTATTGCTGTTTTGCCTCAATTCTTGGCTAAATACTTGCATAATTTTCTGAGCATCATAAGGGTTCTACTGGAACTTGAAATAAAACAATTTTTCCTTTAAATATGCCAAGGATTTATATGATTAGATAGATAGATAGATAGATAGATAGATAGATAGATAGATAGATAGATATCCAGCCCATGTATGGGCCCAAGCACTATGCTAAGGACTTTACATGGAGGATCTAATTCAGTTTGTACCTTAGTCCTATAAATAAGGCTTCATTATTGCCCCTTTTACAAATGCAGAGAGGATAAGTGACTTTCTCAAGAAGGATTTGAACCCAGATCTTTCTAAATTCAAACACCATCCCTTTTTGTTTCTTTCCACTGTGCAGCCTTTCCAACTTGGACGATATCCATTCATTCTGTGACCAAGTTCCAAAGTATCTACAACTTTTGATCTAGGAAGACCACAAAAAACAAACAAAAATACAGCAGTCCTTTCTGGGACCAGATCGTTGTCAAAATCCTTTCAGTGGGAAGTCTTCCTGAGCCGTTGAGATTCTCTAAGATTGCCAAAGAACTGAGAATTTGTTTTTCTCTACAACTGACAGAAACTTGCTAGAGCAGGTCAAATGCATCCAACGGACTGCCAAGCAGATTCTGTAGTCAACACTTTGTATCTTTTCCTATCTCGAAGTCAAACTTCCTATAGGTCCAAGGTCCTACACATATTCAGGAGCCCCCACCCCACACCCTGCCTTATCTTTCAGCCACCAGATTATGGCCCCACCCACAAGCCATTAACTGGCATGAGTTTTCAATATGACAGCTGATGATGTCCAGTATTCACATGTTAGCATGTTTTATGTACAGCTCCAAGAAAACACTGCTTCAGAACCAGCCTGAGCACTCAGGATTTGTTACACCAAAAATTTAAATCACTTTTGGTTCCAGTGAATTTTTTTAACTACTTTAAGCCTCATTTTTAATTTCTGTAAGAGGGGCTGATAATGGGTCCTCCCCCAACGGGTTGCTGGCAAGATCAAAACACATATTCCAAATAAAGCTTTTAGCACACTACCTGGCACATAGTAAATACTCATTATATTCCTTAGAGGGAACAAAACACAAACACGCAGATGGGTGTGCAAAGCCAACTGAAGGAGGGGGCAGGGCACAGCTGGGGTCACCTGTGTAAATTGGGGTGGACAGTTGTAGAGTATATAGCTAATATATATATATTTTTTATTTATTTTTATTTTATTTAAAAAGAAACTTCTAAATCCAGATGTGTAGTGTAGACATATTATTTGATTTTGGAAATAGAATATGAAACAGTGCTTCTCATACTTCAGTGTTCATACAGATCCCTGAAGATCTTGTTAAAAACATAGATTCTGATTTGGTAGGTCTTGGGTGGGACCTGAAAATCTGCATTTCTAACAAGCTCCCATATGATGCTGAAGCAACTGATCCAGGGATTACAGTTGGGATGTCAGTGAAATCCAGGGGGCAGTTGATTTATCCTTTTATCATAAACTTCAAAATAAAACATTGTAATATAGCTCTACATAACATTTGTTAAATACCCACTAAGTTCCAGGAGCTCTGCCAGGCACCAGAGCAATAAGGAAAAGGAGCCATCATCCCTACCTGGGAGCTTATGATAAGGAAGAGAACACAGTGTAAAACAAGTAATTACATTCTGCTGACTATGGTAAAAGGCAATGTGAGGTGCTGCAGGAATGCAGCACAAGGAGATTTTACTTAAGCCAGGGTCTTTGATGCATTCCCAAGAGGAGATATCCTGGAAGTCAAGGGCTTGTTCCCCAGGAAGAACTGTCTGGGGTATTCTTGTCTTTGTAGAAGTGTTTGTCTCTATTGGTTGTCCTTCCAGATGCTCCAAGATCCTGCCCCAGAGAGCTTGTGATCAATGTGTAAAAGCTTATTTGGAGACTGCATAGGAATTTAATAATTAATAATTAAATAAAATAATTAAAGCAGGATTCTTGCTGTAGCAAGTGACAAAAAAAAAAACAAAAACAAAAAACTCAGAAAGCTTAAACAAGAAAAGGGAATTTTTGCCACATGTAGCTAGGAAATGCTTGGAGGAACTGGACTCAGGGATAAAGAATTTTAGTGTGTTTTGATCTCTCAGCCTGCTGACAGGCTTCTTTAATGTGGCTGGGAGTCATGATAGTGGGGTTGGGAGCAACATGTCTATAGATGGCACCAGCCTTTTATCCTAGAGGATGACCCTAGAGGAAAAAGAATTTTCCTTTCCAGGCAATTGTATAATGTTCCAAAGAAGGGCCTCATTGGCCCACCTTGAGTCACATGTTAATCCCTGAGCCAGTCATATCACTCATGATTGTGTGGGGTGCTGTGGTTGGCCTGGCTTGGCTCATTTGACTGTCCTTATTCTTGTGGGAGTTATTGCTTGACATTCCCACCAGAACCATATGGGATAGAGAGGCAATTCTCCTGAGTAAGGTTACTGTTATTCATACATGAATAACAGATGTCCGCTACTGTGTCCATCCAAAATTAAGTTCATTTTTCTTAGGTGCAGCAGTTCAGTCTTAAGGGCAAAGCCTGATTTAGGGTACAGAAATACCAAATTGGAGAAGAAACATATTATAATAGCATTATTTCTTCCTTGTTGATACAATTTAAATAGAAAGTATTTTAAATGATCTTAAATCATTTTTAATTGTATCAAGATACCCAAAGTTGTTCTCTCGTTTGGAAGTTGAGGTTACAATGTTTACTATTGAACGATTCAGTTTAGTATATTTGTTAAGTAACAAGGGGCTTTTGGTAACAGATAAAGTGACTATATAGTTTATATGCATATTGCAACTACAGAATATTTGCATTTCTATGAAAGCACTGCATTGGGTAGAATCCACTGAGGATTTCCTTCCACCAGTATTTGAGGGACCTGCCCTGGACCAGGAACTGCTTTAGCCCCTAGAAATGCAAAATTCATTGGGCATAGGGAGAGACTGACATTGAATATAATTTGCTATTTTTAAGGGCCATATGTGCTCAAGTAGAGGTATCAACAGAGGAGATGGACCTTTGTTATAAAGGCACTCTCTTGTTACGGCATATGAAGGTGTAGCTCTTGTTATGAAGGGATCTCATAAAAGCTTCTGAGCAGGGGTATGACAGGCTCAGATGTGTGCTTTATGAGGTCACTCTGGCTGCTGCATAGACAATGAACTTCAGAGGAGGAAAGGGACTAAAGGCTTACTGGCAGTCTTTAGCAACAGTTGAGGTGGAGATGGTGAGATGAATTGCATGTCTACCCCCTCACAAGAGTGTGGGCACATGACCTAATACAGTGGAAGATAAAATCAAGAGTCATTTTGGAGATAGAATGGATAGGCCACGCCGCCATGTCCTTATAGGGAAGGCAAAGGTGGCTACCAGGAAAATAGTAGAGAAAACGATCCATGATTCATCCACATCTTTATTACCATATACTTCATACTGTGCTAGAGATGAAATCTTCTGAAAGGGAGTAATGAAGATGCAAAGCATTAAGTGTATATAATGGGTAACCTCACTGAAGAAATTATGCTGAACTGTAACCTTGCATTAAATGTATGGTCCATGGAGCCATCATTTTAGAGAGGCAGGGTACTCTGGAAAGCAATACATGGCAAACTACTTAGCTTTCTATTCCTACTCTAGCTCTTTCCCCGCCCCCCCCCCCACTCCCAAATTGTAGCAAACTGCTACAGGCTAGTTATTTCCAGTGATAGCATTATACTAACACTGACATTTTCAGCAACACATCAATAGGTTGGAACTTGGTAGTAAGTGGGCTTTCCATCAACCATATCCATCTCTCATATGATATTTCAGGGACTGGCAATTCCCTCGCTGGAAGCAGAGATGGTCAGGTTATTTAAGGGCTAATTGGAGTGTCTCTCACTCCTGGATGCTTCTCTTCCTTGGCTTAGCTGAGCGTGCAGAGGAATTCTCTTTTTGTTTTTCTACAGTCACATTTAACTCTCTCTCTGGAAGCCAAGCAGATTTAATTGTGTAAACATGAGCAATGGTAATTGGGTAAATGAAGTTGGAAACCAAGGTATGATGTTTTTGTTTTGCTCCACGAGGAAAAAAAAAAATAGGGAGCTTGTTTTTCTATGGTGGCAAACCTCACTGTCAGAATTCTGGACAGGCAGTTGACAAGAGGGAATCCCTTTACGAATTTTCATCAGGACCCACTGAGATGAAATACGTATGTGCTGCCTCATGGGGGGTTCTGGATCAGCCTGGGAACACTCCATTGTTTAATAAACCACCAGGTCCAGGGTTTCTCTACACAGGCTCAGCTATCTGGGTGAGAATAAGTAAGAAGTTGCCATGAGAACTGTATGCTCAGGTAACACGCACTCACTGAGAGAGCCTTGAGGATGCGCTACCAGAGGCATACCTAACTTTCAGTACAGCTGTAGGTGGAAACCAGATTTTAACAAATATATTAAAATCTGGAGTACTTTTTTTTATAAAGAAAGCATCAGTAGTTGCCTTCCTCTAAAGAGCTTTAATTCAACCCTGATTTTTCCAAATTTTACTTAGGCAGAGTCTTTTCCAAACAAAAGATTTAAATAAGAGGAGACTGGTAGATATATATTTTTTTTAGTCCTGCATTCAAAACACTGAGATGGTCCCACAAGCAAAAGACCTCATCAACTTTTGCTTTCAATAGATGGTTACACCAGAATATTATATTTAGCCTTATTTCTCATATTTTTTATTAATGTTGCTAGAATTCCATTTCCTATAAGCCTACAGTAAAATTCATTTTCCCAGTTGAAAATTCAAGCAAACCAAGAAGCAAACTTGGCAATGTAGTATGTCCCCCCTCACCGTACAGATTGCTTTATAAATGAGGAACTATTAAAAAGGAGCAGGTCTAAGGTTAATGGGACACTCATTAAAGAGAGAGAATTGTAGAAGTTGCTAGTGCTCTGTGTCTGTATTGAAGGAGAGGCTATTGTTATAGGATGTTTGCTGTGCTGATATCGTAAACCACATGACAGATGGGTCAAGTGCTGATTACAGTATTCTAACATTTGGAATAGCGAGTAACATATTTGATAAGCTGGCAAGTTTTTATATATGATTCAACCCACAATATAAAAGCCACGAGAATTCCAAATTGAAAATAATTAAATGAGCTGGAAACAATCAGATACCACACATTTTCCCCCAAAATGACAGATTTTGACATGTTGAAATTCCACAAAGGGAGCAAGAATATTCCCTAGCTCTCACTTGAACTAATAATGGCCCTTCATCTGCTTTTATAAAGCAATTAATTCCTGCCTTCTCACAGTGAGGTGAGAACAGTAAACGTTTGTAGGCACCTTGGGCTTAACAGAGATCTGTCCATGCATTGTTTTATTTGCTCTTATCATCAGCCCTGCAAGGTACATAAAGAAAGATATTAATATTCTCACTGCATAGCTGAGGAACGTGAAGCACAGAGAGGTTTAAGGAGCAGGTGGAAGGTTACATGAGAAAGTTAAGTAGCATACTGAGGGTGAGAAGCCAGGTCTTCCAGCTACGAATCCATCAAGTCTGCTCATTGGAAAGAGGAAGCAGCTATTCACGTAGAGGCGTTCTTCATTGAACAAAAGTGTATCTTCTTTCTGTCAATGATGCTGCCACCATCATTCATGTGTATCCATCTGGAGAAAGGCATCCAGTGTTTGCATTCAGCCTCTGAGTGTCTCAGTAGGGCGGTACAGGCGACGCTGGTAAGAGTCCCGTCCCTTGTCACACAATGTCATACCTCTGTAATATTGCAGTAACTCCAAGAAAGCAGCAGCTCTCCGCCTGTGTTTTATTCATTGTTGCTTGTTGGGTTGTTCTTTTCAGACTTCGTCATCTTCCTTGTCACCTTTGTGAAAGTCACGTTGTCTCTTTCCTTTTTTACTGTCTCTCCTCACCTCCCTGAGCAGCTCCCCCGCCACCTTCTGGGCCTCCTCCACCCACCCAAAAGCAGACCAGCATGTTTTATCAGAGGCTCAAAGGCATGCCTAGGCCAAAACCAAGTACTGTAAACTTCTACCGTTACTTTATTCAGCAGCTTTCTAGCTTAGTTTGCTTTTCTGTTCATTCTTCTTGAAATTTTATTTCGGTTTGGAATACTAAGCTGAGGCTCAGGCTCTCAAGTTTGACACTGTAGGTTTTGAGACAGTCGAAAGAGAGCGTTTATTTCCAAATGTCCACATTTTTTTTGTCTAGCTATGTCTGACATATGCAACATTTTCAAATCTCAATGTCAGCACAAAATAACATTGTTGTTGCATAACATTTTGCATGACGATTTTTTTTATATGTTATGAGCTTCAATTCTGTTGTATGAAATGTTTACTAAGTATATGGGAGTTCTAGTTCCCCTTCTTCAGTGCTCCAGCTAGTACAAGATTGGGCGATAGGAATGTTGTAATCCATTTCAAGACAGCAGAAGTGACAAAAAAAAAAAATCATGTCTAAGCACAAATTTCTCCTTGACCTCTGATGGGGGGGGAGGGAGGACGTGCTAGAGGATTTTGCACAATATTTTCTTTAAAGACAACATCCTAGAGAAGTTGGTTTTAGTACCATTTTTCCCACTTAGCTAGTCAGTTAGATATGCAAATAAAGAAGAAAATAGTGTTGTGTCTCAATAAACTGGCTTGATCTACAGAAAATGGTATTGCAGCTAATTAATAGTAAATGAAAGTCTGCTACATAGGTTAATTGGAAGATCAAGCATCATAGATTAAAGGATCCTTAACCTGCTTATTTTAATGGTTGCATGTTCAAGTAAAATTGTGAAAGGTTTTATTAAACATACTGTTTGTATATATACATCAGGCATACACATATCTGTGTACATGTGCACACACTTAGAATGGCTGCATGCACATATGCACTTTATGTGTATCTATCAGTATACATTGTAGTCAATCTGAGAGTACTGCTTATTAAAACAAATCTTCAGGTTGTCCTAGCTTAAGCATCTTGGATTTCTCCAAACGTGAAAATCATTTACAGTCTTAAAATGAAAATACATAAAAATATTGGTGGGAATTACTTCATGTCTATATTATAGGTCATGTACAGCTAGAATTCCCTTAGATTTGGTGAGTATTTCACCCAAAGAACAATGTTCTTTATTCTTAAAGCTAGAGATTTCAAAGATGTGCCCCAAGTGGGATTTCCTGCAGATTTGTATTAATGTGCAGGCTTGTCTGGTTACTAGAAAATGTATGTAAGTGTGTGATGTGTGTATGTGGGTGTATGTTTCGAATGGGTAATAAGCATAGGATGAGGAATTTGCAAATTGATGTGTAAATGTGAATACCAACTAATAAAAAATAGTAGCTTATGCATATTTACTATCAAAATGCAAATACCTCATTCTACACATATTACTCAAACGTATATACACAGTATGTTTGTAGAAATGCCTGAAAGTCTCATGAAATTATGATAGCCCATTTATGAAATTATACAGGGGCCAAGTACCCCAAAAGTGTAGAAGTCAGTCTTGTCATTCATTCTCTCTCCACATATTTATTGCTCTAGACCAGGCAATGAGCTATTGACCCTAAACTCTGCACATTTCCTTCCTCTGAGTGCTGGACATTCCCCACCTGATCTGTATATTTCTGTTTCCCACCACTCCCCCCTTCATGCCCTAACCACATCCAGCCTCATTTCCACCTGTGCATGGTAGAGACAACGGAGTGATCCACTGGCCTGAATCCAGAAAGCCCATTTTCACGCCAGTCATCGGACCTTGTTGGACTGAAACTTTCAGTACCGTGATTATCTTACCCAACCCCATCTATCATTCTTAGTTTCCATTGGCTGAGACACTCTTTTTTGCATAGTGCTTCACTGAATTTGTTTTTCATTATTAAATCCCAAATTACGAATCATCTGACATGTTCATCACCTGTCTAAAAAATGTACAAAGGAATATTATACAGCTCTTTTAAATTTCTTTTGTAAATTAACAATCACCCATGACTTTGTTTAGACCCCACCCACCCCAAGACAACAACAACAACACAAACAACAACAAAACCTTCCTGTGAAGTATTGAATAATTTTCTTTACCTAGAAAAATCCTGAAGCCAAAATATATCTGCTTTAGATGACAAGATAAAAATAAGTTTGGCAGTCTTTTTGTGCACATATATACCTGCCTGTGGGAATCACACTAACGGATCCTTATTGCCGTTACACTCTGTGTGTTCCAAAGGACTCTGAGGCTTCAAGGTTTGAAGATTTCAACGTGAAATATAAGATCCCCTGTGAGTGCAGACTGGTTAAATTCAAGTGATTTCACTGTCCAAGAAAACCTTTATATTTTAAATATTACTGTTTCCCCCCCAGAGAAAAGTTTTTAATTTTTGGTAACATAATGACCTTACCAAACATTCATGAATTCAGCTCTACAAAAGACTCAACATCAACCAGGGTCCAGTTTGTTCTTGAGTCAGATAAAAACACAATGCTTTCAAAACAATAAAAACTAAAAACAAAGAAACATTTTTGAGTACATTCTTGCCACCCACCTGATAAAATATCAATTATACCAACAAGTGGCACAAACTACCACCAGTTCATCCAGTAATCTACCCCCAACACCCTTTTAACAGTTCTGTTCTGCCTTCTACCTAATGTCCCAGGAATGTCCCTTAACTTTCAGTCTCCTCCCTGGACAACTTAAAACAGGCAGACCTTTGATTCTGTTTGTTCAAAAATTCCGTTAAACGTACAGACCTGTAATGAAAAACAATGCTGTAGTATCAAATGTTCGGGGACAAATGCAAGAAGCTAATGTCATAGCAATCAAGAGTAAGCTTCCCACATCAAGTAGCACGAACACAGTTTAGAGAGTGACCTAAGATAGTACATTAATGCTGTCTTTAAAGAATGTGTGTACAAAATGTCACTAAATTTGAAATGGGCTGTCATAAACTTAACATAGCTTAATATGCAAATTTGAAGCTGGAGCACTGCTTTTTCTTAATATGTATTCTAATGACGATGGTGATAATAACAAAATGGCTTTATGGTTTGCACACTACTAATTACGTGGCACTTAACATTTGCATGAAACTTTAAAAAAAATGGTTAACTATTTGACATTTCTTATCCACTAGTTCTAATGGCCACGAAACTAGCCTGAGGCTTTCGTTGAATTTTAACACAAATTCTTGTACTACAGAAAATGTAGGCCGGTTAATCACTCCTGCCAAAAAGCTTGAAGACACAATCCGCCTTGCTGAACTAGTCATTGAGGTTCTCCAACAGAATGAGGAGCACCACGCAGAGGTGAGCAGGCATGGCGGGAAAATGTCTCTTTGGGTGTCCCTTAGCTGGAAAGTGCAGAACTGATCCTACCAGCGACACAAACAACATGCCTTAATACCCATTTTCTTTTAACTGGCCTTGCAAAGAGAAGGAAAGGGGAAGCTTTGCAAGGAGAAGTCTTTGGAAGATTGGGTAAAACAAGCAAAAAGTGGTTGCATGTTGTCCATTTCAGCTTAAGTTTTCAGATGTTTCTAGCAACAAGCAAAAGAGGTGAGTATATTTTAAAGATAATTTATTCAAGCAGCATATGATTATCGTCCAGAATACACAAAATACTTTTTGGTCTTCTGTGGTTGTCGTCGTTGCTACCACTGTTGTTTTTATTTATTTTATTTGGTGTGTGGATCACAGGCCATGTTTTTGAATTTATCTCTGTAACTTGCTCTCTGCTTGCACTAGAGTCTTCATTTGTTAATCTTGGATGACCTAGGTCGCTAAACACAGTGATGGAAGCAGATTATTCTGTGTTGTTCAACCTGTCAATTTGCCAACATACATCTAAATAGATACAGCTTACTTTTTCTTTTTTTTTTTAACGAACCACTGTCAAAATGATCATTTTGATAATCATTATAAACTAAGGGATTTCAAGGCTAACTAAATCCCAAACCTATAAGGACTTAAACAACCCAACCCTTCAAAAAAAAATGCCAAGATTCCATTATGGTCAAACGATTTTATCACTTCTTGTTTCAAAACTGAGATTTAAAATCATTGCTCTTAAAATAACCTTTTTGAAAATTGCACTAATCTTCACTCTTCCTCTCCAGTCAGTTCTATAGCAAAAGAGGAAACAAGGCCTTCCATAAAAGCAATTTCTCAAACACTTAAAATGATCGTTCCCACGATAAATGAAAATTGACAGTATAGTTTAATAATATATAATACACCATAAATCCAATCATCCAGACTAACGCCTGATTACATATTTAAATTTCCTCCCTGTTTTTCTACTGTTCCACTCAATCACGGCTGATCGTGGCAGGGAAAAGAGGTATGTGACTAAACCGAATGAGCCAGCCACCTGCTGTCATAGTCTGTGCATGCCCTTCCAGTACCATGTCTTCTACTGGGACTTTTCCTGGGTGCTCCTGCTTCCTAACACTGACCCAAGGAATGTAACAGCAACTTCCAGTGGACTGCTTGTGAAATGGTGGCCCTCCACGGCAGGGTAAATGTGGGGGTTCTCTTGTGCGTGCATGAAGCGATTGATATACCTAACAACAACGCAGTTACATCCTGACACGCGCCTCCCACCTGCCTGGATTCTGTCCTTAGCCTGTCTTAGTTTCCTGTGTCCGTCTGTACTTCCCTTTCTCACAGCAGATGAGTACCGACCGTAGTAACCAGTAGCTGGCCAGAGTGATACTAATCTTCCTCTACAACTGTCTGTATGTGAACCATATATACAGTATTTATATATAGAGAGAGTGCCAAAGAATCATGATTTCCCCGAAAACCCTCTTAAGAATGGGGTGAAGACCCCTTGAGGTGAGTGTAACTGTGCACAGCCAGGACTGAGAAGAGGGGCCAAATCTACACCCTCAAAACATGGAAACCCTAGGACATGCCTCCAGACATATAAAATTAAGTTGGGCTAGAATTTTTTTTTACTCCATCCTATAGGACGTCCTTTTCAGATTGGGGGCCGTTGAGGTTTAAGTGATGGTAAGTATGTTCTTTCTGGGTGTCCACCAGATCATCTCCAGAGGCCCTCCCCAGATCGGGATGTTGAGGTTTTTCCCACAATGAACCAAATCTACACATTTCTGAAGACATGGCTACGAAGAGGATCGTTTTCCTCAGTCACAGCTGTGGTGCTGTGCTTTTAAGTAAAAGAAGAAAAATGACAGACATGCTTGATTTGCAATCACGTTATTCTCTGAGGCTGCTACAGGCTAAGCAAGGAAGGATGGATATTTTCTCAAATTACTCTAAAGAGGTACCAAAGGAAGTTGATATTCCAAAGAAGACATTTTTTTTTCTTTTCCAAAAAGCACTTCTTTCAGTAAGTGCTAACATCATCTTAAACTGCCCTAATAACCATCATCATAAAAATATTTTAATCTTACACATTCAAAAGCCATTCAGGGTAAATAAATAGAGTAGAAATAAATTCAATTCCATTTTCATTTACTAACTTTGGGAGTTACAACTGAAAACTTCAGCATACTTTGGAATTTGGAGACTCCATTTGGTTTTAGGTAAATGTACAAGATTACTTCCTGAATTAGTAATTTCATCCAACACAAAAATTTCATTCATCCATCAAAAGCTACCTATCTGTTGAGCACTGACGCTCGTACCTCCATGATTTTTGGAAGGACGAGGAGACATAAGGTAGTCTTGGCCTTCAGACAATACAATGCAGAGTGGCCAGGAGCTTGGGTTCTGTGCCAGAGAAGCTTGAGTCTGAATTCCAGGTTTACCTCCTCATTGCTCTGTGATCTCAACTTGATTACTTAACCTGTCTAATCCCATAAATGGGAGGTAACAATAGACTCTACCTCAGATGGTCGTTGGGATGGAAGGCCACATTAAGTAAAGCATCTGGTGTTATGCCTCGCATATAGTAAGTTCTCAACAAAGCTTGCCTGTTGTATTATTAGGGACAAATTGCTAAGGAAGCAAAATATATGAACATGTGATCATGAAAAGGACAAAACCTATGTGGAAAGTACCAAATGAGTGGTACGGACAGAATATGTTGAAAGAAGAGTGGGATTGTTTTAAGGTGGAATGGTCCAGAAAAGCAGCACCTTTGTTCTTAGCATTCACTTCCAGCTTGCAATCACCTGGAAAGCTCTTAAAAATGGCTGATGCCAGGGTCTCGCCCCAGCTCAATTAATCAGAATCTCATGGAGAGGGGCCAACTATTCGTAATTTTTAAAAGTTGCCCAGGTGATTTCAGGGTATGGCTGGGTCAAGAAAAGCCCCTGGGCTACAGTTAAAGAAGTAGAATTTGCCCTAGTATATTTAAGATGCAGTTTTGCTGCCCGAAGAATGAAGTATGAAGATTTTTCCCACTGACCAGTACTCACTGTATACTCTATGTGCTCAATAAACTCTAGAAAATTACTAAATCCTAAGCACGGATCTTGGCTGCCGATCCATACTGTTTGGTGGCACCACACAAATGAACGTGACAAGTAGACTTGCCTCCCCCACCAAGAAAACAATAATCCTTAGAACCATTTTTAATTCCAGTACAAAGTAATTAAATGCCCCAAGAGGAAACATGCTCATCGGCTAGAAATGCATCACACATACACTCAGGCATGATACAGTAGCAGTTGTCTTATTTACCTCTTAATTTCAGTTTAATTCTGCTCTCAGAGCCGAAGTTATTCATACATGCATGCACACACACACACACACAGGAATTATGCCTTCATGTATATCATTGCTCCACCTTTCCAATCTCTCTCTATGTATACGTATGTATATGTATATATGTATTGTGGTACACAAAGGGGTACATATATACATGTAGTTTGTGTACAAAATATACAGTGTGTTCAGTGTGGTGGACTATATTCCTAAAGCATACATCTTTGCCTTTAAATAATGAAAAGTACCAGGTAAGTATTTAGGAGCCAAAATACACCTCCCTATTGTCTTTGGAAAAGATTTCCAAAGACTTTAGATACCCACAAACTTTGAGTTAACTCATATACAAAAATAGCATTCACCTGTATGAGCAAGCATAATAAATATAGTTGTTGGGTCTGGGTGGTTTTTTTATTTTGTTTTGTTTTAATTTTAAAGCTTGCCTTGCGCAACCCAGTCACACAGATTCTGTTCATTTGATTGAAATTATGATTATGGCTTTTTGGTTGTTTTTACCCTTGCCAGAATCTTTTTCTCCTTCTCAGAGAGTAAGGTTTGATGATGAAGTCCTGGAGGAATGACCTTGGGTGTACAGAAATAGATTTGGTCTTCATTTCTCCTGCAACAACTATATTTAAATTATCGTTATTCTAGAATCCTAAGTTTCTCTGCCAGACTTCAAAAGTGATCATTCACATCACAGTAGTCATTGTTCTTTGTAGGGCTGCCTATCTACTTGACTATTAATGCAACAACTGTAGATAATTGCTCAATTTTATTAAATTCCAGTGAAGGGCTAAGTTCTCGATAGATAGTAGAAGTGGGTACTTCTTAGGGCCTCTGGTTTGCAACTTTTAAATAAACCTGGTAAGAACCAGGTATGAGGTTGGGCTAAGACATTTTTAATTTCAGACATTTAGGATTGGTTTTTGTTCTGTGTTTTGTTTTGTTTTTTTCCTGTCATCCTAGAGCAAAATCATGTTTGGGAAGGCAACTCAGTCTCCCCAGTAACTGTTTACTTGGACTCACCCTGAAGATGTAAAGTTAATCAAATAACTAAAGAATGAGTACCAGCGAACATTCGGTGTACCTTTGTGAAGTTTTCCAGTACCCTGTAGCAAGACTGATGAGAGTCATCCTTCCATACAGGGTTGGGGGTGGGAGTGGGACTCCAGCAAGTTCTACTATTTAGAAGGTCTCTGCCTAAAAAACAGGTGGCTGGGAGAACTCGGGGAATGGGGTGGAGGATTTCTTCCTCTGCCAGATTTAGCCAGGTAGTCAGTGGAGCCAGCCCCAAACCCCAGGGCTCTCATGCCGAGGTAGTAAAACTACAGTAAAACCTCATCGATTCAGACACAAATGCTTGTGACAATTCAACTGCAGATACAGATCGTATAGTTTTTCTTAAGTAGAATGTTTGACGTGATCTCAACTTTCTCTGGAAATTCTAAAGGCTCTCTCATAAGTTTCATCCCAGGACCTCTGAAGTCAAAACTTCTATCTCTTTGACTTCACTTTATAGGTCAATGTGTCTACAATTATTGGAAGTTTTTAAAAACTTCTACATTTATAATACATTGATATGGTAACCAGCAAATAACTTTTACTTTGGTGCCCAATTACAGACTGAATTTGAAAGCAGTAAAATGATACCTCTTTTTAGAAAACCCCATAATTTAGGCTTTTTTGCTGACAGATGAGCATCTCTCTTCTCTCATTACTCTGAATCAGTGAGGTTTTACTGTATATTAAAATGGAAACAGCAGGTGTCTATTTCCAGCCAAGCTGACCTTGCAGAATGGTCCATGACTTGATTTTTTCCATTTAATTTGCAAACCAGCCACATGTTGATAAAGGAGAAGTAAGTAAAATGAAATCTCATGAAAGAAGAGAGGTGGACCCCTACTCTGCCTCCTAGTGGCTGTTAGAATATCCCCAAATAACTAATAAATCACAGAAGAGCTTGGCCATTGAACAAACTCTTTCATTTATGGAATTATTTCCATAATCATCTTTCATGTTTCCAAACGCCTTCTCATCTTTTTTTGGTGAATGCTCCGGAAAGTGTTTCCAGTGTAAATACTTTACGGCATTGGGTGGGGAGGTGGGGGGCAAAAAGGGGCTGGCAATTTGTTTTTGTTTCTCTGCTCTTTGAAATCAGGAAAAAAAAGGGGGGGCCTGTTGACACCGCCACTCATTCTGCATGCTCCCTGCCAGAAATGATTAGTTACCATGCATGCATGCCTTTGAATGGCATTCACATCTGGCCTAGTCCAATGTGAATGTTTGCCCCGAGACCCTGCACAATGATTTCCAAGGACCCACGTGCATGAAAATGAGTTACTTCACTGATATTTTTTGGTTTTCAATGTACATATATGTCCGACCCCCAGAAAAGTAAGTCCTAATCTTACTGAGTGTTTCCTAGCTTCCACCTGATCTTTCCTACAGACAGGATGCAAAACCAGAGGCTCCCCGCTTAAAGAGATGTTGACTCAAACATTTGGTGACTTGGTATGAAATAGGAATAACATGACCAATGCGTAGAGAAATATGAGTTGCTGAGCTTGTATGAGACCATAGGCAATGAAGCCCAGATATGTAGATATAAGTGAACCCTAATTGCAAATTTTCAAGTTAGACCAGCAGAAAACCCATAAACACAGTGAAGAAACTCCCAAATTCTAATACCTTAGAGCAAGAGCTAGCCAACAACAGTGACAAAGAGCATGACTCCAAACCTACTGGATTATTGTAAATTGAACAGAAGTTCCGCGTCTGTCGTTTCTACAGCTGCATCCTTGACCAGCAAGTCAGATAAAGACTTTCTGAGGCAGGCTTGGAATGATGAAAAGCATGGCCTTGGGACGCTGAGAGGACCCATTGTATCAAAAATGCTGTTCTTTTTACAATAAAGTTACCAAACCCTGCTGATGCACAATTAATCTTGACCAATGAGGGCTTAACCTCACATCTTAGGTCGGAGAGAAAAACTTATCGCCTCTTTGTCTGTTGTTTTTCTGCCAAATTTCAAAGGCCTTCGCGTGGTGGTCAGACTTGATGGTGGAGCATGCCGAGACGTTCCTGTCACTTTTTGCAGTGGACATGGATGCGGCATTAGAGGTGCAGCCCCCAGACACGTGGGACAGTTTTCCACTGTTTCAGCTGCTGAATGATTTTCTCCGTACCGACTGTATGTATTATCTTTGACTGGTTGACTTTCCTAAGTAGCATGCAGATAAACAGACCGCTAAAATGTCTTTGGCCCAGTGAGACTACAAGCTAGTGAAACCTCTTCAGAGTTTTCTTATTGCTTAAAAAAAAAAAAAAAAAAAACAAAAACAAAAACAAGTTTACAGCTGATGGCCCTTCTCTTTCTACCAACAAATTTCCTGTTGCACCGAAGCCCTCTCTTAACTAGGCAGGAGAACCCAAGAGCAGTGTGATAAGCGATACTCGTGCCTGTGTGTTTTATTTGCTTTTGACAAGCTAATTAACTTAACCTCTTCACATTTTGAAATTTTTATTGAAAGATGTTTTCTAGATGAAAAATAATTTCTAGCTAAATAACACCCCAAGTATTTCAGTATCTTATAGCAACACATAGCCATAAAATAGACCTTCCTTCCAAGAAGAGTGATGAAGGAGGGGAGGGGTACAGAATATTCTTTCTTTCTGCTAATGTCATGGGAGGAGGGGTAGCAGGTATAAGGAGAAAACCTAAAAAATAGTTGTTGGTTATTGTTTTTACTGTTTTTTAAAGGAGCATGATTGTTTTTCCTTTTTAGAAGAATGAAACAAACGGGTAAAATATTTTTGAATTCCATTTTCCTTCCACACAGATCTAATCATGAGCTTCGGTGCTGTTCATGTACTTTTATACCCCCCTTTTCTTGCATCCCCTAGGAACAGTGTATTTAATATAGAAGACAGTCCCTTCTGTATGTACGTTGTATGCTGATAAAGCAACTGTGGGTTCTTACCGAGCTTTTGCTTATCTGTTCTAGATAATTTGTGCAATGGAAAATTTCACAAACACCTGCAAGACCTGTTTGCCCCACTTGTGGTTAGATATGTGGATTTGATGGAGTCCTCAATTGCACAATCCATTCACAGGGGCTTTGAGCGGGAGTCATGGGAACCAGTCAAGTAAGGAAACCTTTTTTGATACCATCGGAGTTTGGGTGCAAATGGCTGGAGAGTCATACAGAAATGGATTAGCGGTGTCTTACAGTTTTTATTGTTAGCGTGGACAGAGAGCAAACACTGTACATGTTTCTGGCTGTGATGCTCATACCATCCTTGTCCAAAGCAGAGGAGGCAGGAGGAGGTTGAGAAATGTTTTATGAAATGAAATCTTTGTTTTATTGCACAAGAGAAATAAGAAATAAGGGCTATAAACTTGGCTCTGATGTTTATACTGTGTATCTTACTCCAGTGGTGATATCCTTAGGAATTAATGTTTCCCACAGTGTGTTCCATAGGTGTCTAGGCAAGGGGTCAGCAAACTTTTTCTATAAAAGGTGAATATTTAGCCTTTTCAACTACACAATCTCTGTTGTCACAACTACTCAGCTCTACCATTGTAGTGAAAAACCAAAAACAGACAAAAGGCAAATGAACAAGTGTTGCTATGTTCCCATAAAACTTTATTTTCAAAAACAGGAGACTGTCCTATGGGCTATAGTTTGCCATTTCCTGGTCTTGGCCTTCGAGATACACCTCGAGAAAAGGACTCTATGGCCAGATATGTTTAGAAGACTCCATATACCGCACTCATCTACCGCACACTCATATCTCCTGGAGAACCACAAAGCACAAGAGCATATTTGAAAACTCTGAGAACGTAGTCATACAGACCCTTATTTCACTCTGCTTCACCTGGAGTTTCCTAAATCTATTCAACTACTTTTTTTTTCAGGGGAATATCCTTTAGGACCAATGACAGGATATCCTGTAGGGTGTGAATTTGGCAATTTCCACAATTGCTTAGCAAATCTTAGATCCTATTTGAAAATGTCTGGCAGATTCAGTGCCACCTGCGTTCCCCAGCAAGGAGGAGGGCTGTGACTGAGGGCTGCCAGAGGGTCAGTCTCAGGCTCCCCTTTCTAGAGACATAGAAGGCTTCTAGGTGGAGAAAATTTTCTGGTGTGATTTAAAAAGCTCCAATAAAGTCTGACATTAGCTTTGCCCTGTTAGACTCTTTTTTTTCTTTTATGTAAGAAAAGCATTTAATTCTTTCTAGTCCTTTACATCTTTGGGAAGTAACAACCAGTATGGAACAAAATGGGGGTATTTACAGCAGACTTTGAGACACTCCAGAACAAATATTCAAAACCCTTTTCCTCAATTTACAAGACTTGACCTGTACCCTGTCTCTAAGCAGTTCTCTGGATTGAGATTCTTCCTCTAATATTATACTGCATGACTCTAACTGATAAAGAAATCAGTGCAAAATAGCTTTCTCAGCCACCCCCTCCCCCAACTTCCATGTCTAAGCCACGGGAGAAGTTTCTTGACTTACCCTACTGAAAGCAGGTTAATAGGCAGTTGCTCTTCATTTGCAAGCACCAAGAAATCTAAATTTTAGCTTGTTATTCTCAGGTTTATACCGTCTCTTAATATGGCCCTGCTGACTTTTAACTCATGAGAATTAAACGGTCTCTTAATGACAAAGCACGAACAAGCGACTGTATTTTTTTTTAATGCTCTTTGTATTCAAGACAGTTGTGCTGTAGAGAACATCTGAGAAAAGGAAAAGATTCAAATGAGTAATATTCACATTTTCAAAATAGTAATGGTCTTGAAATAGCTTTTACTTGGGTTTAAACGTGAATGCTGCTACTGCCAACCACATGGGAGGAAATGATTGGTATCTGTCACTATTTCTTAAAGGGCCCTAAAGTTAGGGCCTTGCCCTCCCCTCATCAGCCAGAAGGCAAGGCTTCAAAACTCTGTGAACTGTTTTCTTGTCTGTAAAACTGATTTTTTAAAGTGTCCCTACTCAATGTCTGAGAATTGTTGTGAAGCTCTGTGATAATGTCACCAATGTCATTTTATAATCTGTTAAATTCTTCAAGCAAGTAACTGCTATTCCTCTTGAAGTATTAAATATTCTTGATACCATCAGACATAAAGGAGGAATCAAGATTATTTTCACAATTGGAAGTGTTAGTCAAGGAAAGTTTTGTTGGGGAGTTTTTTTAATGATTAAAAAAATAAAATTTGAACTCTTGGACCAGTAATTTAAAGATCTGAAAATTAGTGAAGGATTAATAGTTGTGAATAATAACCTAGGAATGTTTTATGTAGATGTGGTTTTTTTCTTAAGTAGCTTTTTGCTGTCCCAAACTGCACTATTGGTTAGTGACTGTGACTGTAGTCTGTTCAATTCATGGTAAATAGTACATTGCCTTTTAGAGTATGTTGAGGAATTTGAAAGTGCCAACTAAAACATAAACTAAATTACAGTGCTTCGAAACCACACACATTTTATTAGCTGATTTGTAAACAGAATGTGAATGCTGTGACAGATGAACAGAATGGCCGGCACAAACTGAAGGGTAAAAAGAACTTGGGGTCGTGCTTTTATGTGCTAAGACAAATGAGTCTCCCTATACTTCCTACCAGGTGAAGAGAAAGTACAAGCTTTTATCTGACCGCTAGTGAAGAAGCACAGATTCACTTTCCTTTTTGGATTTTTTTTCCAAGTCAAGGATGATCTTTTTGTAATTTTTTTTTAAATTATGCTTACTCAAAAACAAGAAACTGACTTAGATAAATAGATTTAGTTTGTTCAATTTTCTCTACTCTTACATGTGTTCTTCCAGTATGTGTACATACGCGCACCCACACACACGCATACACACATGCATACACACGCATACGCACACATGCACGCATAACCTTTCCCTCAAATAATTGTTATACTCAAATACTTCTCTTCTTCCATTTTTCAAAAGTTGTGACTACAGGCACTTGATTATAGGTAAAATGACTGAGAAATGCATTGTAAAGCTTGCTTCAAGAAAAACTAGCATTCAGAATATTAAAGAAAAATGGCACTCTGGCAAGAAAATGCTACTAATATATTGAGCTTGCTAAAAAATAGATGAAAAGTATTTTTTATTCTTCAGAATTTCTTATTTCAAAATATGGCCCTATAAAATAAAACAGAGATACAGTCCTTTGGGCTCGATAAAACCAAAGCTACCTGAGAGAAAGGGTCAAATGGCCAAGTCCTATTGCTGCTTTTCTCTAGAAAGGTGGCCACCCATCTCTTCACAGAGAGAAAGGGCAGTTGCATCTCTGTTTCCATTAGGTCAGATAAATTCATGATTAGAAACTCTGTGTATTTGTGGAAAATGTCGTTGCACGGCTTCTAACCACAGCTGAAGATCGTCAGCCTCTCGGGACTAGGCTCAAGCTAGAGCCCATAACCCTCTGGTGGGTGTCCATCAGGACACGTCATAGGACCATTGCTGGGCAGGTTGTTCACAGCTCTCCCTGTAGCTGTGAATAAAAGCTTTTGGTCCTAACTGACAGTTGGACAACATTTCTACCAGCTTTTTACAGTTGGCTCCTTGTTAGTCAGGTCATCCTGGCCTTCTGTGTGGAAGCAAACTTAAAAAGCACACAATCCAGAGCTTCCCAGGGCTAGTACCAAGTACCCACTCCACACTACCCTCTCCTTGACAGACTTTCTCTCAATCTCCACTTAAACACCTCCAGGCACAGGGAATCCGTGCTTCATGTTGCCCATTTCAGGCTAGGATGGCTCTGAATGGTTGCACTAAACACTGTTCTCAATATATGCACCCTGAAAAACCTGCTTTTCATTTCTCAAAATGCACTCTATCTCTCTCTGCCTGAGATAGACATATGAAAAGTATTCTTGAAATAACTTTCATCTTCCAGATTGTCAAGGATGTCAGTATCTTAATGATAATAAACTATCAGACCAAAGATACCTTAGCAACATGTCGGTGACCTGGTATGAAATACGAAAGTACTAGACTCGGAGGAGTCTGCACCCCTGATTCTGCTACTAACTTGCTGGGTGACTTGGGCAAGTCAGATGACTTTTCCAAGCCTCATATCCTCCTTTGTAAAACAAGGATTTTTCCATCTTTTCCCCCTGACATTTGATCACCACTGCCTCCCTAGCACCTGGGCCTGGGACGCAACAGGTACTCAATAAATGTTTATTGACTGACATTTATTAAGAAACCATACAGCCTGAAAATTATAAGGATACAATAGGAAAACTATGGGGAGGAGAAAAAGGGTAAGATACAATCCTCTGGTCGGGGATTTCAATCTGGGTCTGAGCAACATACACACGAGAAAAATGACTTTAAATATTCACCAATGTACAAATAACATAACAAAGAGTAATGAGAGCATAGAGTACAAGGGAATGAATCTCCACTGAGGAGTCACAAAGGAAATAGCTTGGAGAGTAAGATAGCCAAAGGGGAAGGATGCTTGGAAAGAGCATGAGCAAACGTAGGAACATGGGGGGTAGTAGGGTATGTGATAGAAACAGTGAATGTTTGAGTTTGGCCAGCACAGATGAGGAGGGAGGTAAGCCATAGGTTGGAAAGTTGATTGGGAGGTTCGAAAAGCCCACGAAGTTTAGAACTTTATTCCCCAGGTCATACTTTTCAAACAGGGGCTTTACAGCTCCCAGGCTGGTAAAAATTGATTCTTGGCAGGGCAGAGAGGCAAAAAAAAAATTTTACTCATGTCACGTATGTGTATAAAGCACAGGTCTACCTAGAGTGCATACACAGATGTACAGTATATTGGTGGTATTAAATTCTCACGAGGAAGGCAGTTGGGTGCCTGGTGATGCTAATGAATAAAAGGTTAGTTTAGAGTGCTAAACTATAGAAAGATATCAGAGAGTGCCCACCTCCCCAAGCTAGGGATTAGACCTAAGGATAAGCATGGAGAAAGGCTTAGGGTCCTGAGCACCAAAAGAAGACAAGATGTACTATGTACCTTCATGCAACAAGTGGCTCATAAAGTGGGAGGCATTCTGAATCTCAGAGCTATCCCCATCCAGAAATCTTTGAGAGAACACCCGACCGTATCCTCTCTGCATGGAGACACAGTCTTGATTAGAATTTATTCCAGAAGTGAGGGATGTCTCTACCTCTAGTCGTTTCATCCATAGGAATGAGGCATGCACGTTTGTGACTTTCATCCATGTGAGAGAGAGCAGATGAGAATTTTTTAATCCAGTTCTCCAGGGATGGGCATTTGACCTGAATTGGAACTATTGTTTTTTAGCAGAGTCCGCATAGTGAATGAGTCTAATTTTTAAAGTGTATTTATTTATTTTTTAGTAAAAAATAAATACACTCAACATGGGGCTCAAACCCACAATCCCGAGATCAAGAGTCGCGCGCTCCTCCGACTAAGCCAGGCAGGTGCCCCAGAATGAGTCTAATTTTTAACATATATCAGTTGTTAGGATTGCAATTCACACTTCTTATCCTATCCAGAGATATCCCATTATGATTCTCACAGAGAAGCATGTGATGGACTTGTTTTTAGGTAGTTGTTAAAGGGCCCTCTAAAATAATAATTTGTTATATCCATCAGCAGCTCCTGGAGCCTGATCTGACCTGAGTGCTACTAGAAAATTCTCCCTTTTCACATGTATATTATGCATGGAATTGCCTCTTTGACTATTAATATAAGTTATTAATATCCAAATAAAGTATTAGTAACATTAATAGTTACTAATTATTATTATCTATTACTTTGTTAAATGGAAATAACAAGCGTGTTTCAGTCTTTTAAACATAGAGCATTATAGCATGTCACATGAAGGAAATGTTTCTACATGAGTCCAACACAGTAGTCCAGCCAAAATGTCATATTTTACAAATACAATATGTTTTGGTTAATATAAGTATTTTTCAAATTTGCATATGCAAAACAAAGCTCATTTCTAATTTGTGTACCCACCATCCGCTAATATGTTTAAATTTAGTTGCTTTTGCATACACCTGTATGTTATTCATTCCTAGCTACTTTTAATTTGCTTAGAATTGACATTTTAACTTGCCAGGCTGCCATCTCTAAAGATCTCCTAATTCCTTGATCATTATTCAGTGTGTGTATCATCTAATGATCACATTTGCTTATGTAGGCTTACACATGTCTTCATGGAAATCACCAATGGTTTTGTTACATGGCAGTGTTTAAGTCTGAGAGCCACCAGGGACTGACTTCAGAGGCAGATTCTCTGGTTACACAGAGAAACATCAAAGAAAAAGTTCCATTGTTCCTTCTACTTCATAGTCCTATCTAGCTAATCTCTTGACCATTCCCAGAAGAGCACCCTCTCATCCCACGTAGAGAAGTGTAATTGGCTTTCCCAAAACGTAAAGCGTAAAGAACAAACCTGTGTGACACCTGTTTCCCTTAAGGAAAAGAATGCCAGGTTGGCAATTTTGCATTCTAGGTTTTTCCATCCATATTGCCATTGTGCAAGAGTAACTTGTTTCTGAAGGAAGGCAGGTGTCCGGACTCTCTGTAGGTTCCAGGATTTCTGACTTATCAGGAGACTTGCCCCGCTAAGCAAGCCCAGAGGCAGCTCCAGCCCTTGCAAGAGTTCTGTTAGTCAAACACAGCTTGCCCGGGGCAGAGCTGCTTTGGCAAAACTTGCTCTTCTGCAAGATCCAAAAAGAAACCCTCAACTCCTCTGCCAAAGTTCTGTCAACTCCACTTAAACAGGAAGGCTCCTCTCAGATGCAGAGTTAGGCTGGGCTCTACCGTGCCAGTGACTTTGGCTGGATGGAACACCCTTAAAATGCCACTACAGAGACACACGGTGCCAGCTCATGGAGTGGTAAATGCCACAGTCCCTCCGCAGAGCTACGCTTGATTCAAGTTGGGGTTTTTGTTTTGTTTTATTTTCTCTCTTTATTCATTAAGTTATCCATCTCTCCATCACATCAGTTGATCCATCTTCGTTCAAAAACAAAAAGCGGATGCAGGTCACATTTTTTAACTTTCTGTTCATTTTAACATTTTACAGAAAAATGTGCTGCTTGGTTAACTTTCACAGACTGAACACACCCCTATAACAATCACACAGATAAAGAAACAGGACATCCCCAGCACCTCTAAAGCCCTGCCTTCTTTCTCCCCGTCTCTATCTCACTTCCAAGGGTGATTACTCTAACGCAAGACCACATTTGAAATCCACTTATGCTCCAAGAATTTAAAATTCGAGAAGAGTTTGGGATTCTTTTCTTTTCCTAGGTGTCTTTTTGTGTGTTTAAACATTTCTCCATTTTAATTGGACTTAGTTTGGGGGAGGACATTTCTTTAAGTGTTTTATACAATTATTCCAAGCTAAGCCTTCTTCTTGATACAACTCCTTCATCTTTGCCATCAACTATGACACCCTGTTGCACATACACCTGTCTTCGAAATAACAGTTGGAAAGTATGCATTCAAGTGGGTGAACTTCTGTATCATGCCTTGTATCTAATATCTGACTTGAGAAAATGCCTCCATCAAAAATGACTTACGAATGAAAGAAAATGAAAGTGCACCATCATTGCTCTCAGTCCCAGCTATTTCCCCCGCAGCCCCAGCTCCACCGATGCCAAGAATTCCATGAACTTCAAGTTCTTAGCATCAGACAAGTTGTAGACTCTCGTGGCAGTGGATTTGGAAACCGAAAGCCCCTCACCCAAGGCGTTTAAATAATGTGATCATTGTGTCTAGGTGTCTTTGAGTTTCCACACTTTTAAGTCACTCTGTGGTTAATTTTTCTCCATTCACTTTTGTCATTTCTGTCTGAATACCTAACCGCACCACAGCTCCCCATCCGTAAGCTGTCTTCTGAAGCGTGTTGCTTGATTTCTCGCTGTCGTCTTGCTGTGGACATAGCCAGTTTATTTACAACTGTCATGTGCTTCTGCCACATCTGCATTGTCACTGTGATGGTATTTTTTTCTTTCTGTCTGTTTCTTCCACAGGAGTTTAACCAGTAACCTACCCAATGTGAACCTACCCAATGTGAACCTTCCCAAAGTACCAAATCTACCAGTTAACATCCCTCTAGGCATCCCACAAATGCCTACTTTTTCGGCACCGTCATGGATGGCTGCTATATATGATGCTGAGTGTGTATTCAGTTCACATTAGATCTAATTTAAATTTAAGTGATCTTGGCATGGATATGTATTGTTTATTTCTATACATCCTATATAACAGAGATGGAGATGGATAATTAGACATATTTTGCTGATCATACAGAGACAATATTGTTTATTTCTGGCATGCAGCGTGTTTGTAAGGCGTTTGCTATATATACAGCACTAACAATTTGTCTTACGCCCACTGAACGCTTGAGAACTATGTTTCACTTCCTGAATTCTTTTGCAAAAAAAATCTGCCCATGTTTTGTTTTTTTGTTGTTGCTTTTTTTTTTTTTTTTAATTCAGGTACCATGACTCTAGGAGTTCTTCATTCAAAAATAGTCCCTGAAACCTCTTTGATAGGCTGTCCAGTCATCTCTGGCCTGATCCAAATCTAAGAGGAAAGCACACTTACCTAGAAGTTGGGGTTTTCTTTAAATAAAAAATTCCTAGAGACTGTTTAAACCATAAAGCATATTTCTGGTGTCAGCAAATGGCAGGATATAGTAACAGTATGTTCAGGGCTAAATGAAAACTTCTGAATGGATCAAGCCTCAGTAATGTCTATGTTATGTAAAGATACTTTCCAAGGTCATAATGCAATATGGAGCATTGGGATCGAGGTAGCAAGAAGATATCTAAATTTGAGAATGCAAGAGTCAAACAACAAATAACTAAATTTTACGGTAGCCGTATCATCTGTGGTCTGAGGATAGGGCCGTTTTTTGCATTCATCAGTACAAATGCCGAATGCATGGGATTTGTCTTTTGGGAAGGCCTGGCCGCCCCTATAAAAGCAGCAGCTCAGGGGTCCAGGCTGAGCCACCACTTCTAGCTTAGGAAGTGAACCCGCTCTCTTTTTTTCCCCATAGCAAGAAGAAGATCCAGCACCCCTAAATTCCGCCTCAGGGAAATTAAATTAAAACCATGTGCATGATTTAATAAGTGAAATAGGGTTTAGTGATTCTATACTCTCCTTTGATCCTTTTCTTAGACCACAGCTAATTATAGGCCAGATAAGCTTTTTCTTGAAAGAATAAATTGGCACATTTTCAAAGGGAAGTGTTATTATCAAAGGAATAAAAAATGATCTGAAACTGGCAGTGATGTTTTGAAATCTCGAAATCACATTCATCAAGATGGCCCTCAACATTTTTATTTCTGCAGTGATCCAGGTAGAAACAGGGCATTAAATGACTGCTGTACTTGGCTGCTTCGAAGTTGCCTAACATTTTTAAAAACCTCTGTTCGTTCACAAGTTCACAATGAAATCATATAGTCAATGTGTCTGATTCTCTTTTAAAGACAAATTAAAACCTCCAAAAATTTATGTCTGAAAAAAAATTCTTCTAAAAAAAGTAAATCATATTCATGCTAAGATGACTATATCAAAAGTTAGATTAGGTAGTATCTGTTAAAAATTAAAATAGAAATATCTGAAAGCTTTTCTTACCTTCTTCTATGCATGCTCCGTGGCATTGTTTTTGAAAAGATATGAATCAAGACATTGTAATAAAGCAGATAATGGTCTCCATTCAATTAATTAAGGCATGAGTGGGAACACATTTTGGTAACTGCTCAGCAATCAAAATAATCTTGGTGCTATTGCCTTAACATTAACAGTTTATCTTAAAAATAAAAAGAAAATATTCTTTTCCTCATGTCAAAACTTAATAATAAGCTCTTCAAAGAAAAAAAAAACCCTAGAAGAATTTTTTGAAACTCTGAAACCAGATGGGTGTCAAAATGTTGTTGTAATAAATACCAATTATTGCATTCATATGTACTTAATGATTTAAAACATACAACCATGCAGTTCCAAAACGGGGTTTAGGCTAGACAAAGTTGGGGTTTCTTTTTCCCAAGCATAGGATGGGGGTAGGGGGAAGGCTGAACTTTCACAGAGAAACAACGCATCCCCCCACTTCTGAACAGTGCTTACGGCAGGATCTGTATAGAAGGCGTAGATCCTCAATCACCCACCAGGAAATGCCTGATTCTATATCTTTTCATAATTCCAGTTTCCTCCTTTGCCACCTTTCATTTTTAAGGACGTGTTTCCATGTTACCTGCTCCTTCGTGTCAGATACATCTACATACTGACCTCAGACTGGTCTGTCCTTGGAAACATTACCCTGTTGGTCCAGGCCGTAGGCTCCCTCTCGGCATGTTGGGAGTTTGCCCCCTCCCCACCCCACAGTAGCCGTGTATGCGTTTATGCACTAGCTATATTTCTCTCTGAAGCATTAATTCAATGCAGCTGGCATCTGTCACAATAGAAACACCCACTCTCATCTGTTTCTATAGACGATGTCAGAACAAGTGGTAATGCATGGTGTGTTGGACATTTTATAAATTACCGTGTTAGCATTAGTGGTATGCGAGGAAGGGGGGTGGGTGGCCACCCCTCAGAGCTCCAAATGGAACTGCTAACCAAAGAGAAAGCCAGCCAGAGAAGGACAAGAGGGTGAGAGATGGAGCATTTCCCATACACAGGCTTTCCGTGGATGCCCCAGGTGAAAGTTTCTTAGATGTCATTGTACAGAAAGGAATCAAGACCAATTTCTCCATCTGTACAGGGGACTGGGTAAGGTGGTGCAATGGTAAAAGAGCTCAGGTTTTGAGCCCTAACGCTTTGCAAATATCCCTTGTTGGCTCATCGCCCCCCACCCCCGCAACTCACCTCGTCCTGGGGCTGCCTATGTAACAGGCTGGTCTATGATAATTGGAGTGAGAACCAAACTGAACAAGAATCTTGGACTCAAGGTATCCAGGTGTACTCGTCTTGATCTGAGTCACCCCAGTTTCTTTCCAGCTCTTCAAGAGAGAAAGCAGGTCCTCGCTCACCACTTTGTTAGCACTGTCCTTTTAAAACTGAAAGTCTTGTGCAATCTCCAAGAGGCCTCCGCTCTGGAGGGGAGCTGGGGAAGTGCATGAAACCCTGAATTTTAATAACTGCATGGTGCCATGTAGTTATTATCCGTTGAAACTTACTTCTCCCTCTGGTTCGTGGCCTTCATCTGAATCATCACATGTGTTAATGTGGTTATTAAAAGAAGGCTGATTTTTACCATACACTGTTCTCCTAGTCATTGTGGGGCAACACCTTTCCTCAGACTTCTCACTGGTCTGGAATAATTGGCCGAACAAAGCAGACTAAGTCATGTATGGTAAAACTCAAAATCTGCCGGTGGAGATGGCCCCCACCTCCACCGCCAACACGCGTCGTTTTGTATGTTGAAGCCACTGTTTGCCTTAAGCCTTCTAGCGCCTAGTTGTCTTTGTGTCAGCTTTTCCAGAACCCAAGGCCCATGGGTGACTCTCGTTTTCTAATTTTTATCCTGCCAGTAATGGATCAGGCACTTCAGAAGATCTGTTCTGGAAACTCGATGCCCTTCAGACCTTCATTCGGGACTTGCACTGGCCCGAGGAAGAGTTTGGAAAGCACCTAGAACAACGGCTGAAGCTGATGGCCAGTGACATGATTGAATCTTGTGTCAAAAGGTAAGCCTCGGTGGCTGGACAGGCCCTGCACGCCTTCCCCACTATACTTTGACTCAGGGAATGGTAGGTGGCCACCGATTGGCCATAATTTGGATTTTTTTTTTTGGAGAAGGTGATTGCTTGTCTAAGTCTGCTGGAGTGGTAGCCATCCAAGTCTAGCTGCTGTTCACCTGCCCCACATCTGTCCCAAACCCCATATAATATGGTAGGCAGTTTTTTCACTTAGCTCCATGAGGAAAGGAGCCATGTCTGTTCTTGTTCTTCTCTGTATCCCTGGTTTCTAGCAGCACCTGTCACAAAATATTTACTTAGAAAATATGTGTTTAAGGTATAAGTGTATGCACGAGGGGATGGCTAATGGAAAAAAAAGAAGTACGTGCAGTTCTGGAGCCACGAAGTCCAGTACAGGTAGCAGGAAATGAATGCCTTTTCAGAAATGTGAGAAGGATCTCTGCAACATCATTTGTTCGTATAATGAACTGTGCACACGCCATGTGCCAGCTCTGAGTTGTCCTGCCCCAAATCTAACTAGACATCAGTGAGGGGGCAGGAGATGTTAAATGTCCATTTGGATTTCCTACAAATTGCCTGCTTTGTCGCCTTGGCATATAGGGTTGAGGTGGGAATGCTGCACTAGGAGTTCCCAGGTAGAGTGTTCTGAGAAGGTGAAGAGGAGAAAATGAGAACAATATGCATCCATTCAACAAAGAGTGTTTAGCTCCTCCTACCTGCCAGGCCCGGTGCCACATTCCTGGCGTGCCGTGAAGAATGAGAGACCACATCCCTTCCCTCCTGGAGTATCTAGTTGTGTGTATCAGACACAGAGACGGACTTCCTCTGGTTCAGCATCATGATCATCACCCTGTCTGTCCCCAGACACACATCCATGTTCCTTTTCCAGTTCATAATTGTTCCATTATTTTTCTTCATTCAAAACAAAAAAGAAAGAGAAAAAGAAAGACCACAAGCAGCACAGGCCACTCCAGATCTCCAGATGTTGTGTAGTTTCATTGATGGATCAGTTGTGGGTGATGGGGGCTGGGTTTGTCTGGGACTGATCTGAATTTTATATCTTGGAAGAAGAAAAGAGAAGTAATAGCATCAAAACTGGAAACCAAAAGGGCAAAAGAACAATGCAGGCCCAGGCAGGTAAATGTCTCAGCAGGAATTGGGGAAGGAGCTACATGCTGTGGGGAGTCTGGGCAGGTGTTTGATGGCACTTCTGGAACCTCAAAGTCCTGGTGATCCAAATTTTGTGTTTCGTTCTTTTCTTCCTACTCTTAGAACCAAAGACAGGCCTGTTGTTCAAACCCAAGGTCAAAATGTTTCCTTAGAATTTTGAATCCTGTCATTTCCTGTATAGTCTCCATCAGTTTTAGGAAAAGCAACTCTTTTCTTGTAGCCAAACCATCCCACCAAAAACTTCTTATGGGGCAGTTCCCCTGTGGTGAAAAATTCTCTCCTGATCTGTACTCAGGGCTGCAGCACGTTAGAATGAACACTTACAGGCTTCCGATCTGTGCACACAGTTATACAAAAAGACGTATGTGCCCTTCTGAGAAGCCGGTCTTTTGAGTAGGAAGTGAGGAGTTGGTGGGGCAAAGATGGGAAGATGTGGATGTGGAAGGTAGACAGTGACTCTTACCCCAAATCTCTGTGGCCAGCCACCTGAAGGAGTGTGAACTCCTTACCAACAGGGAGCATATCTTACTTGTTTTGAGCTCCTGGCCGGCCAGGTCCCAGTATCATGCTTGGCACATAGTAGCTGTTCAGTAACCTTTTATTAACAGAAGTTGATCAACTGCACATTCACGCTTAACATCAGATGCTTAAATTTCTTGATGTCCCTTCCAGTTACGGCCCCAGACAAAAGCAGACAACTGCAAATAAAGTGCAGATATCATCCCTCGACCTCCAGATGCAGAGGGTAAAACATGAAAAAGTCCTTGGATGTTTTAAGACATAGAATCTACATGACTAGAACCTAGAGTCTTTGCTTTCCTCTTTGTGACAGAATAAACGGCCATCGTTCTAGAAGGACATCACTGTAAGGACATTATTTCATAGATGTAAATATGCAACATCCAAAAGTCAATCAAGCACTCTTCACTTCCAGGTTTCTGAGGAATCGAAATCATTCATCTGATGGATGTGACAGAGCCTCGAGTCTATATCAGATACTGTGTTCCACTGAAAGACAGCCCCCTAACCCTGTCCTCAAGGACAGTCAGTTGAATTCAGTGACCTCTCCATCCCTGGTATTTTGCTCCATGAAGCCCTCCCAGTCATATTAATTTTGCATTTGGTTTCCTCTTTTTGCACCCTCCAAGGGCAATGCAGAGTTCCCCTGTGAAAACAGAAGACGTTTACTTCATTGTAAGGGAATGATGTAGCATTTCCCTTTCTCCAGTTGGGCCGGAACTGGCATGCCAGCCATCAGCACAGGGACCTGTCCAACTCAGTCCCCATCAGACCTCCTTTTCTCCAAAACCAGGAAAGGATATATTTTCAGTGTAGCTTAAAATGATCATCATGATTAGAAAGCTACTTCAATGTACCGAGTCTTTAGAAGCCAAGATACATTTATCTTTAACATGATCATATAATATATAGGAGTGCTTTAAGGGTTTTTTTTTTTTTAAGTTTTTTTCTTAAGAACTAGGCTTCCAACCTTAGAAATTATACTTGGCTTCCCTGCATGCACTCAGGGTGTGTTAGCAAGCTGGCATCCTTTCCTGAGCTAACTAGCTGTGTGGTCCTCCTCTGCACTGTTAGAAAACTGCTACTAATGCCTCTTGAAGCGGTGCTTTCCTGGTGGCTGCATGATCTCTAGAACCTGACAGCGAACAATACTGAAAAGATGCATTGGGCGAAAGGAGCTTTAATAAAACCACTTACTAACCAGGTGCTTTTCTTTCAAGACATGGGATGATGTGACCCACTTCTCTAAAACCTTTTAAAATATAGCTGGTCCCCTTTACAATGCCGATACCAAGGATTAAATCTCACACCTGTATTACCAGCTGGCCGTGTCTGACTAGGTTTTTCCTGTGAGCAGTTACCATGTTGCCGGGATCATAATTTGACCTGTGTCAGAATTATGTCCCATTAAGCTTGTACCATTACACAGTTCTTGAATTGGTAAGTATTTTATGCCATTTTCACTTATTAAAAATATATACTCTTGAAAATACAGAGAGAAATATACTCTGATCGCAGAATAATAGACATTGCCAACAAATATAGTAGAAGTCCCCTGATACCACTCTTCCTAATTTAACTTCCCTCGCCAAAGGTACCTATCCTATTTTTTTAGTCTTTAAGGCTATTTAATAACTGGATCTTTTTTTTTTTACTTCAGTCTTTTTCAAAACCGAAAGAAAAAAAAAAAAACAATAAATGTCATTTAAGATTTTTCCCCACCATGAGATTTTGAAGATTAGAAGCTGCTTTTTTGTTTTTTGTTTTTTTAATGAAGTGATTCAAGGTAGGCAGTTGCCAATGTGAGAGAACTTACGTATGCTATAATGCTATAATTGGGTTTTTGTTAATTCATTCATTCTCCTGCAATTAGGGATCTCCATAGCATGTAAACTATAGACAGAAATACGCTGAGCTACAGGTGTTCCGTGTACTGCCGAGAAAGGGAGGGTGTCCGTGGCTGTCTCCGTGAATAGGCCTTCCTTAGTTGGGAAAGTCATTTTTAAAAGAACACATGTGAAGTCATTGTCGATTGAAACTGATTACAGCCTTCAATTTTCTTTTTCACTGACCTCTCAGAAAATGTCTCCTCCACCTGCTGCCATGAATGCTGAATTGGTCTTTTCCTACTTTGTTTTAATAGAACCAGGATTGCATTTGAAGTTAAGCTGCAAAAAACCAGTCGATCAACAGATTTTCGAGTCCCACAGTCAATATGCACCATGTTTAATGTTATGGTTGATGCCAAAGCTCAATCAACAAAACTTTGCAGCATGGAAATGGGCCAAGAGGTAAAAAAAAAAAAAAAAAAAAATACAGATTTTCCCCCCTCCATTGATCATGTAAAAGAAAACTTCACAAATTTCTTCCATCTACACTAGTCTGCTAGTTTCAGAAATATCCTTCTAACATTTGTGGATTAAGCTACAGATGAATGTTTGATATTTGTTTGTTAAGTAAATTTCTAAGGCATGTCTTAATGAGAATGCCAGTCAATTGAAAGTGATTCTTGGCTGGAATTGGGGTGGCCGTAAAGTTCCTTCAAGTCAAAAAACGTGCAATGACCTTATTTATTAGGCTGGTATCTCACATGGATCTGTATGCCAGAGGGCAAGTCATTTTCACATTTGAAGTGCATTTTATCACTTTGAACATCTGGACCGTAGGAGGGCTCTCTTTCTTGCATCAAGCAACCTCCAGGATATATAATGTATCACCCTGCTACCCCATCCCCAGCCAGCAGGTTCTGAATTTTTAAGAAATCACAGACTTCCCAGTTTCCTTAGATTGAGTTGATTTTGAATCTTCCCTGACCAAAAGGTTAGTCCTTTGCTAAGTTTCCAATTCCAAAGTGGTATTTAAAATGTAAAGGAGAAAGAAGCAGCAACTCGGGCTTGATTAAAGACTATCATGATCATTTTTCTCCGATGGCCTCAAGCCAGCTAGATATTCATATACCAATTTAGAATTAATTCAGAAACATTTCTGGCAACTCTCGTGTTGTTGCCAATTGGCATAAATTGCTCCTAAATCAGATCTTTCGATACCAGCCTTACATGCTCAGAATTCTTACTAAATTATATTTGCTCCTTATTCGTTATTTATTTTCTCTTATCGGCACCTTCCATTTTTAAATGTGGGTTGGTGGTATTCTCTTCCTGGCAACATCATCTCCAACCTTCTTTCCCCACTAATCAGCTTCCTCAGCCACCCCTATTAGTGTTTGCTCCTGACTGACTTTCTTTGGAGGGACATTTGCTCAGGGGTCATGTTCTGGGCACTAGGGGCAGATGCAGGGGGCCCTCGGTTCTCTTTCACGGCTCCATGTGCTGCATGTGAGTGACCTAGAGCAGTGGTTCTCAAGATTTCAGTGAGCATCAGACTCATCTAGAGAGCTTCTCAAAACCAAGATTGTTGGGTCTCACCCCAAAGGTTTCCGAAAGGTCCGGGGTGTGTTCCAAGAATTTGCATTTCTAACCAATTCCCCAGTGATGCTGATGCCGATGTGGTCTGGAGACCACAGTTTGAGAATCATTGGCGTGGAGCCTCAGTATCCAAAAAGGAATTAAGATTAGGACTCACACCTGAAGGACAGCCCCTTGAGAGAGGCTCAGGTGTGGTGTTCAGCCACCAGGGTTCTTACCCCGGCTGTGCTGGAAATGAGCTGGGCCTTAGTTTTCTCATCTGTAAAATGATAGCACTAGTCTAACTTAATTCAGGCTATTTTGACCTGCAGTATCAGTTCTTCAAACCTTACCAAGAAGGCCAGCATGTGAAATAAATAAAATGAGAGCTGCTCTGGATACAGTGAAGGGCAGGGAGTCAAGGAAGAGGGGCCCCGTCCTCAAGCTACCATGTTCCTTTCCACCTCTGCATTTCTTTGCTGTCCACCTGAAGTCTCTTGGGCTTCACAGAGCCCACTTGAAAAACCCTGCTTTTGGTGATCTCTAATGTTCATTAAGATCCTTTTGAATTCAGACTTTCCAAAATTCTATCCCTCCTGAATTTTTCTCCCCTTGAGCTCTTTTTTAAAAAATTGAGATGTCATTCACATGCCATAAAATGCACCCTTTTAAAATTCAGTAGTTTTTAGTATATTCACAAAGCTGTGCAACCATCACCACAATCAATTGCAAGACTCTTCCACCACCCTAAAAAGAAACCTGACCTATGAATAATAATTCCCGAACCCTCCCTCCCCAGCCTTGGGCAGCCACCACCCTACTTTCTGTCTCTAAGGACTTGCCTATTCGGAACATTTCATATAAATGAAATCTTATGTGACCTTTTGTGACTGGTTTCTTTCATATGACATCATGTTTTCAAGATTCATGTTGTCACATGTATCAGCACTTTGTTCCTTTTTATACTGAGTAGTATTTTATTATATGGCTCTACCACATCTTATTTATCAATTCATCAGTTGATAGACATTTGAGTTGTTTCCACTTTGTAGCTACTCCAAGTAATACTGCCATGAGCATTCATGTTCATATGGACCTATGTTTTCATGTGGGCCTATGTTTTCAACTCTTGCTAGGTCATATGGTCACCCTATGTTTAACTTTTTGAGGAACTGCTGAACTACAACTTAGCCAATACTTCTTATTATCTGTTTTCTTATAGCCTCCCTCGTGTGTGTACAGTATATCTCACCGTGATTTGGTTTGCAGTGATGTTGGCCATCTTTTTATGTGTTTGTTGACCATTTGTAAATCTTCTTTGAAGAAATGTCTATTTAAATCCTTTGGTCATTTAAAAAATTAAATTGTCTTTTTATTATTTAGCTGAAAGAGTTCGATATGTATTCTGGATACTAGACCATTATCATATATATGACTTGCAAGTATTTTATCCCATTCTGCCAGTTGTCTTTTTCACTTTCTTGGTAGATTCCTTAAAACACAATCGTTTTTTTTTTTTTTTTAAGTTTGATGGAGTCCAGTTTATCTCTTTCCCCTTGGAGCTTCCCAAGATGTTCTTTTCAACTGAGTTTCACAAGGCTGACAGCATTCTAGGATGAAGAAGACTTGTTGCACGGGGACTGGCCTCCTTTCCCCTAAGCAGCTCTTACAGTCCCTCTTCAGACTGACTCAATTGTGGCCATATTAAAAGAATTCCCACATCCCTAGTCAGATGCTAAGCAATCCTTCCAAAGAAGCCAAGTCATTCTGATCTTAACTTCTTTCTTTTTGAACTGGGGTTTGGGGAGAGTAGTGGGAGTTGGGTGGCAAGGGTTACTATCACAGACTCCACTGAAAATTTGATGAAATTTAAGGAACCAATGCCCAGGGGAAAAAATACTTTCCCACAATTTTGCATTTCATGTTGACCTGTGGACCTTGTTAGGCCAGACTGTAGCCCCTAGCTGGAGATCTATGAAGAAAAATAGCAAGTTGATTTTGTCACAAGGGGATCCTGCTCTTATCTTTACCACTTATCACTTCTGTGCTACAGTAGAATGATCTTGGCTTAAACTTGGGGTTATGGTTTTCTGGAAGAACAGGTTGTCTACTGGCTTAAGAACATAAGTACATCTTATGGAGCCTATACCTTGACTGCCAAACCCTGTGACCTTGAGCAAGTCCCTTACTCTTACAACCTTACTGTCATCATTTGTCACCTGAGAGATACAGCATGTAACACACAACCTTTGAGAGACATGGAGCATGTTGAAACTGAGGATAAAAGCTCCCTCATTTCTGGATGTTGGATTAGAACGTTGTCTTGGATATGCCATTTTTGAGGCTAAGCAGCAATGCCTACTTCTTTCTGGGCATTGTTCTATTTGATAAAGTAGAATACACTTCATGTATTCCTTCCAAATAATTCAATATTCTTCTTTTTTTAGTTAAAACAATGACTAAACCTGGTAAATATTTCCCATTTTTCCTGAGCCCCCACACCCCTCCTCATCCAATACTGTATTCTAGTCTGTGGCTCTTTTCCTAAGACTGCCAGTTTCTCAAGCCACGCTAGAGAGACCTACTATGCCATTTCTCCTTAGTATAATTGAATCAGAGACACCTGATGTGACCAGCTCATGGGAATAGAGGCCTCTGTTGACCTTACAAGACCAAGTGACTGAGAATAGTCAGAGTCAGAATGAAGCCAGACATCATTTTCTGTAAATATATACTTCCTTTGAGGGACCTTGCTGGCTATGACCTTGAGTAGAACTTCAATGGGAAGTCTCATGCAAATGGTCTCTCCTTAATTTTTCTCATTTTGCAGAATGGGGATATTCATCTCCAAAGTCAACTGAATTGTAAAAATGAAATTGGTCAAGGATGACTGGAAATTGGGAGAATAGGTAGCAGTTCAATGTTTTTGTGTAGTTTTCATTTGTGAGTATTAGATACTAAGCTCACATGTAGATCTAGTTGTAGTACCTGCTTCCACCTGGATTCGAACTCCCTCAAAGTGTTTTAGACTAGTGACTGGCCAGGTGATATAATATTCTGCCATCTTAAGATCACTTCCTCAGTTTCATCACCAGGGTAGAGTCCCATCTAAAGGCAGCTGTTGAAGCATTTGTTAACCATACTTTTCCATCTTAAATATTTATTTTTTTCATTAAAATTTGCAAAGCACCAATAGAGAGGAAATTGTGTATTAAATAGTTTCGCACTTGGTCTAGTGTGTTTTCATCTCATTTCCAAGGTCAGATGGTCTTAACAGAAAGACAACATACACACAATCTGTTCCATGACAAGGCAAAATGTGCAGTACAGGAAGTCAAGCGGAATGATTTTTACAAAGTGATTGTGAATTTGCAGCAGCTTAGCTCATCAGAAGCAGAAGTGAACTCCCCAAACTTTCCATACCAGTGAAGATTAGCAGTTCCCTTGCTATGATCATGATCTAGTGCCCCAGAATGTAATTTATGGATATTATTGTTATTATTATTATGATTAGGGTCAAGCCAATCCAGTGACTCCCAGAGAGGGAACTGGAAAATGCAAAAATAGGAAGGATCCCTCTTTGTACCCATATTGAGATGCGGATGGAATTGGATAGTCTATCTGACTGCAGGCGACTTTGTGACAAGATTATCTTATTGTGGGGATGGTACCTAAAAAAATGCCCCTGTAGTGTTTATACCCCTTCATGGAGTTTCACCTGTGCATGGAACAGATAATCTCCCCAGAAAGAGCAGAACGAAGGTGGAGTGCTCACTATTGCCCCGGAAAAGCTAGTTGATCAAATGAGTCTCAGGAGACACTGGTAAAAGAAATTCGTACATTTTGTACTTCCTCGTATAGAAATGGGGACTGCTTTCATGTATACTGCTTTAATGCATGATAAGCAGAGTACATGTTACCCTGCTGTACTATCTTTCCCCAAGTAGGCTTTACTTAATTCAGATTATAATTTAACTACAATGGATTATACATAGATTTTACTTGAGTGTAGAGAAATGTAAAGAAACACACATGGAACCACTGTGCTAACCAATTAATGATAGTAATAGTAATACTGCTATATAGCACTTCTCAGTTTCTAAAACATATTTCCATGCATTGTTTCACTACTGTGTTAGGTGAATATGATTCCTGTATTCCCGGGTCATTCTTAGCCCCACTAAGTAGATGAGGAAATAGACCAACAGAGATTGACATGTTCAAATTTCCTCGGGAAGTAAGAGGCAGAATAATCAGATCAAAACAACTTTTTCATGACAGAAAAAAAGAAATGCAAACAGGAGTGGAGATCATCATATTTCCATAGAGTGAAAAGGAGAGACAGTGGGACTCTCTGTGGAGAGGTCAGGACCAAGTTTGGCATGGAAAAATGGAAGGCAGGAAGAGGTTCCCATTAACCCACCACATCTCCATATCCTTCCGTTTGGACTCCTTCCAGAATGAAAAGGTTTGAGGTTCCCCCCACTTGTGAAGAGAAAGCTTATTTGATTTTCAAGATTTCAACATTACTAACACCTCAGACCAAGAGCCTGTATCTTTCCTGGTGCGTGGAAAAAAACCGCTCTTGGCGCTGCTTGCCATTTCAGCCAAGTTTTTCAAGAGAATGTTTCTATTCTCAGTGATGTTCTTTGCTTGGTTAGAAGCCCCTCGTTTAATATTTCAGATTGTATTATTTTGCCTACAACTTGCTTTTCTGAGTTAGTTGAATCTCATAATTAATTTAATAAATGTGAATCATTTATAGTAATCCAAAGAAAATCAAGCAGAGCGAGGCAGTCACATGAGGAGGAAAGTAAGCATGTGATACTGGATCTTATCTCAAGACCTAAAAATGAATTTGGAGCCCTGTCAATATTCCTGAATTCTTTTGCTCTGACATCTTTCTTTGTGTTTCTAGCACAGAATTCTGCAGATAGTTTTTGCATTTAGCTTCAGGTTTATGCCACTTACTAGTAAATCCCTTCGTGAAGCTAGCAGTAGAGCCGAAGTGGGTTCTGATTCATCAGGACTACACAACATGGACCATTTGGTTTATTGTTTTTCCTCTAATCAACTGAAAGGGAACTAAAATGGGAGGACTGAAAATTAAGACCGTATCTCCTTACCATTAGCTTCTGCTGTATGAGCTTGAACAAATAGTATTTGAATTGCAATTATAGTTGACAAGATGTTTTCACATCTGATCCTCACCTAATCCTCACAGTGGATCTGTGAGTCTGAGAACAGGACCACCAGGAAATGGCTTTTAAATAATAATAATAATAATAATAATAATAATAATAATAATGTGATAATGATAATAATAATAGAAGAACAGACCTGCTAAATATCTTTAAAAGGGGGTTTGCTCATTCTCTTTCCAAAATTAGTGTTTGTACTGGCTTCCCTTTCCACCCTACCCATTGGTCCTGAGTGGTTAGTAGTATTATCTGTTTTTTTACAGATGAGGAAACTGAACTATATATTTTCTTAGGTGACATGACTTCCCAAATTTGCACTGGGACTTTATCCAGGTCTTAACAATTACAGATGAAATTCCCCTGTGACTTTTACTGAATAACTTAATTCACATCCCTTCGCTTACTTTCACTAATTCTGATTGCCAGTTATCAGAATATCAAACCACATTCCCATGGCTTATTATTTCTGCATGTTTTCATAGCTTTTTGAATGGTTTGTTTAATTTTCATTTTCTCATATGTCCTTTTGTCCTAATTTTTATTTGCACTGTTCCTTTTTTTTTTTCTATTCCTAATTAATCATCCTTCTGAAAGTTTGCTAAAGAGTGGGTAAGTGCATTTTCCTTTCCAAATAGCAATGTTTTGCATTGTTATTTTTTATTAAGGAATACGGAATAATTCAAATGGATACTGAAATGATCTAATAAATGTCAAGGAACTGGCATACAGTATTTTCTGTTGAAATTGCTTTTCCTCTTTTCCTGGCATTTACAGCAGATTTTTGTTTGTGTGGGGGTTTGTTTTCACATTACTATTTAAATTTAATCGACAGTGGCCATTAGAGAAATTGAAAAACTTAAAAGGAGTCTTAGTGGAGGCTCTAAACCTGGGTCTGCTTTTCCATGAATAGAGAAAATGAGCGGCTGCCACAAGGGTTCAGAAAATGACACTTTGGCACTGCACTCAGTGAACATCTAGAGATAGAACTAGTGGGCTCTGGGGCATGAACCCAAAGTATCAGAGGGTTTCAGAACAGTTTTTGCAAAATCAGTCACCATGTCTTAGTCAAATTCTGAGCCACATCCCCCAGCAGTTTTCCAAAGAGAACTTCTTCATCCCCTATATTAAATTATTGTGATATCTTGTTTTGTAAGTTCCAGATCCACACACCACTAGGCCATGAAGCCATCCATGCGTGCTATTTGTAATCGTGTGTATGTATCTACACATATCAAAGCCATCAAAAACCCTGGGTGAGGAATCACGTGGCTGGTAATTTTTTTAAGAACCTCAGATCTCTCTTCATCAAAGACCTGGAGTCAGAATCTTATAGCTGCTTCTGGGAGTATGGAAATAAACTGGGTCTGCGGGCCAGGCTTTATTTATAAATTGTGTTGTCTAAAAATTACTGACGGATGCAATGCCATCACCTCCCCAAATGCTAATATTTGTCTTTCTGTGTTCTTTAGCATCAATACCATTCAAAAATAGATGAACTAATTGAAGAGACTGTTAAAGAAATGATAACACTCTTGGTTGCAAAGGTAACCTTCAGCTTCAGGTGAAATGTTTCATTGTGAACATCACTTTGTTATATCTGCATTTCCATTAAAATGTAACACGTTAAAAAGTTGAGCTGGATACTTGTATCTCTCAGGAAACAAGATTGTACATCACCCAAGCTCAGCTCGGAATGATTTTTTCTGGTGATTGCAAGCCGTGCGAAGATGAATGGATGAAGTGGCATGTGTTAACTTAATAAGAAATTGTCCCCAGACGTTGCACTAGGTTATGTGGAAAATGTTTGTTTTGTTTTTCAGCACTGACAAAGTTAGATTTTAGAAACAGAAAGTTAAATGGTAATAAGGAATTCTGCCATCCTGAAAACCCCCTTTCCCCTCGTTTCACATGCAGTGAGAGTCATAATAAAACATAAAAGTCAGATAAAGCTATTTCAGTCACCCTCATGAATTATAGAATTTTAACTAAGTAATGCTGAATGGGAAGACATTTATATTTGCCAGTGCTAAACTTCTGTTTCCCCCAAATTACTGATAAAATACAAATAAAAATAGATTGGATTAAATGTAGTGCTAATATGTAACGTAAAAACTGCTTTGCACAGTTTTGGATTTTGAAAAGTGCGTTTAATATTATCGCATGCTGTATGCAACTCAATAATATTTTGTCACTTTGTACTTCTGTAACACTCTGTATTTGCAATCACATAATAATGAAGAGAAAGCCGGATAAGTCAAATATTTCTATGTGAAAGCAATCTATTCCTTTCCCCAAAAGCGGGAATCAAATAATAGAATGCAAAACTGAGCGAGGTCATTGCTAGTCTCTGTGTGATTGGGAAATGTTGTGCCTTAATGTGAACAATTAGAGTCTGAAATAATAATTCTTCTTTTTTGCTGTTTTACTAGTTCGTTACTATCTTGGAAGGAGTACTGGCAAAATTATCCAGATATGACGAAGGGACTTTGTTTTCTTCTTTTTTGTCATTTACCGTAAGTAAAGAGCTTCTTTCTTGCCTGGTTTTTGTTTTAGTTTGAGTTTGGGTTTGGGTTTAGGGGCGGAGTGCCAATGTGTCACTTTGGTTTGGGTTTGTATAAGTATGTTAATTAAGGTCAACTGCCAATGTATAATAACATTAGGAGAATTAGCAGGACATTTCACAACAGCAGGTAATCCAAAATCATTTCTATTTCACTTGTGAATATACAATATGTATGTATGTATATGTATGTACACACACACACACATATGTCTCTATATGTATGTATCCAAAAGAGAGTTGCTGGCCTGAGCCCATGTTAGCTATCTCAGACAAATCACTTCATGTTTCCGGGCTACCATTTCCCCATCTGTAAATGAGGAAAATTAATTTTAAAGGTTGCAAATAGAGACCTTCAGGTCAGACAGAGCTTTTAAATATGTTTTATTTGGACCTCACTGTGTCAGGTACACTTTTCTTAACTGGATTAGTTGCCTACATTTAAAAACTGAGAAAATTTGCAGGGATGTCCATATTCCAGGCTTTCTTTATAAAGGGGACAGTTAGCAGCTCTGGGCCTATATAATTGCATAGCAGCCATCTGCTGGAGTGGAGTCACGGTGGTCCCCATTGACCAGACATGTGTTTGCCAGTTTCCTGTAGTGTCCTCCTGGCTATTTTGCTCATTCATGTACCTGCCTGGGCTTGGGAACACTGGAGTTTACAACCTCTGGAGCAGATGATGGAGTCTGTACAAATTGTGAGGGGCTCTAATTCTTTGCCAGAATTGGGTACAGGCATAGAAGTGAGTTTGGTTGTGGGCAGAAGCCAGCCTAATTCTCTGTAGGTAAATGACCAATGGAGATGGTCACTGGGATTGAGCTGCTTTGGGGGCCTGGTTCTCCCACCCTTCTTGTGCTTGGTGGCTATGACAGCTGCATGTTTTCCTGCCATTTCTGATAGCAGTGTTTTTGCTGGCTCTGAGACCAGTTTTCCTCTGACAGTGCCATAGGAAAGGCAATCAATTTAAGTCCTATTATCTCTGGGTCTTTAAAACAGCCTTAATGTATGAAGAATCTCCTAGAAAGGCACTGAATGCCAAGACAAGGTCCAGCACAGGGTAGGGGATAGTGCATCATCATCTTTGGAATCTAGCAGAACCAGGTTCAAATCCCATTGCCAATATTGATCAGCTTTGTGATCTTCAGTAGCTGTCTCAACGTCTCTGAGCCTCAGCTTTGTTTCGGTTTGGTTTTGGCTTTGGAGAGGGGTGCTATGGTGTAATTTTGGTTTGGGTTTGTGCATACGTGTGTTAATGGTGGTCGACTACTGTGATGTATGGGAGTGAGGAGTGGATAATGTCTTCTATGATGAGCTGTTGTGAAGATTATAATGTAAGAGAAAGAGCATAGCATAGTCCTCGCAAGAAGCAGGCCTCAATAAATGGTGGCTATCATTAATGAAAGATAACTAACATGATTATTATATAGCACAAACACACATGCACACAAGTTCTCCTTAAATATGCCTTTTTTGGGTATTTCCCATGCGTTAGATTTTCTGGAAATTAGGGGAAATGTAGACAGAAAACATTTAAAACAAATCTAGATAGCATCCGTGTACCCACATATCCAGCTTGTTTTAATATGCAGCTCTAAACTTCCAGATATGAGGAATGAGCCCAACCCCATGGGTGTGATAGCCCCAGTCCCTGGAATTTAGTGGTAGAGGTGGGGTGGGGTAGACGATGGTGACAGTAGGAGATCTACCCTATAGCTCTCTGTAGAACCACCCGTCATGCGTCCCAGCTGAAAGGATACCTATCCAGCCACGCCTTTGACAAACAAAGAAACCAAGGCCCCCAGAGGGGAAGTACTTTGTCTAAGGTCACACAGCAATGGGCAGAGTGGAGATAGGAAGCCAGGTCTTCTGTCAGCTTCCCCCCACCATCGAACAACTTCCTGGAGAGAGTGGGATTCAGCCGGCAGTTGCCTAGCACTGGAAGGCAGATGGGCAGATGAGTGGGGAAGATTCATAAAGAAGGATTCAGGGCACATTGAGTGGGAAATATTAGATAATCTTTCATTCCTCAGTGAAGTCATGGAAATGGTGAAAAGAGGCAGAATTAACTACAACATTTCTGGAAAACATTCCCCTGACACCCACAAAAGATATCACTTTCTTTGAGTCTTCATTTTGAGCAAGTGTTTTTACTGCACTGGACTTGAATGAGTGCAAACCAGGAAAGCCCCTCTGCTTTTTATAGAGCAGAATTCAGTCCCCCCCGGGGCCCCACCCTCATGACTGACTTCCCAGTAGAACTAGTGGAAGGTGGTCCTGTGGCAGCAGTATGAGGACACCACACCAGGGGGATTCTCACAGGAGGGTGAGAAACAAAGAAGACCTCACATAGCCTAGGCAGGAGTTTTCAAGCTGAAATTCTCATGCTCTCATCTCTTTTCTGAGACATTTTGCAGCCTCACAGCATGCCTAGTGAAGTCCCCGTAACTGCAGAACACTTCAGTGCCTGTTGCTGGGCCTGTAACTTCCCTTCCTTAGTGACACTTCTCCCACACACTTGGCCATCCCATGGCCAAAAGCACCCACTTATCATTTGCAGCCTCTGTTCTCATCTCCTGCTGGTATTCCAGCGTTGGAGAACGCGAGCTGTGCTTAGAGGTGGCAGGAATATCTATCTCCGCACGTGGATTCTGAGCTCCTGCCCAAATTTCAATGGGCCTTTGAAACTTCCTGCAGCCCAGTTGTATTAATTACACCAGAGTGGAGTGGAGGGGAGGGCAGAGGTTTGAGCAGGGGCAGCAGGCATTGTGGAAAGAGCCTGGAAATCAGTGAAGAGAGAGCCAGCTGTGAGTCCCAGGACCCTGGACAAAGGCAGAGAGATGGTGCCGACATCCTGGCAGGATTTCCTTAACTCTGCTCCCATTTCTGATTCAATTCTTCAAGTATTACTGTGCACTTACCACGTCCCCACCTCAGCAGGGCTGCCAAGTATGAGCCATGTGCTGTGCCCCCCAGAAAGCTGACAAGTATCGACAAATATGCCACCCTTTCCCCCTCTTTCTCCCGCTGAGCGCCTCCTTTCCTGGGTGGGCTTGATTTCATGGTCCAAGCCAGACATTTTGGAAAACGTCTGCAGTGGCACGGAGCAGGCAGGAATATTTATTTCTCGTCTCCATCTGCATTGCTTCCTCTCTTGGAGAGGAGCTGGGGGGAGGAGGGAGGAGGAGATGTGGCTTCTTCGTGCCAGCCCGAGAGGCGTCCAGGCGCACCCCTCCTCTCCTCCCTCCCCAGCCTCAGCAGCAGGAGCAGCCTGGGATTTCTGGAGGCAGGCGCCTTTCGAACTTTGGAAAGATCAGCCCAGTTGGAAGTCGCGATTAGCAACTATCCTCCCATTTCCCCTGACTGCAAGATGTGCTTTTGTGTGGGTTGCCTGCCTGGAAGGGTCCTTGTCTGGTGGGTAGCCTCACAGTGTTCTTTTAGGAGGCCAGGAAGGGGGACAAAGCAGGTACCTGGGTCTCTCTCCAAACATATTAAAATCCTTTCCTTGGTCCTATCCACGTGTTAATAAATATGCTAGTTCTGGAATCCACTCATTCATTCATTCACTCGTTCATTCATTCACCCAACATATTTACCAGGCACCTATGTGTCATGCATTGTGCTAGTTGCTGGGAACACAGCAATGAGTGGAAGACACGTTCTCCGTTCTTTTGGAGCTTACATTTTGGTAAAGAGACAGACAATAAAAAAGGAAAGAAAATTAAAGGAGGGGGGAGTGCTATACAGGCCACAAACTAGAAAGAAAGGGAGAGAGAGAGAAAGGAGATGGAGGTAGCATTGCTTCAGCAAGGATGGTCACAGAAGGTCTCTGAGGAGAAGACATGGGCTGAAACTAAGAGGGGTCAGCCGTGGCTGAAAAGAGGGGAATCTCTTCTATACAGAACAGCAATTACAATGACGAGGAGGCAGGAAAGTAGGAGGCATTTCTGCAGGATATTTTGGAAGGAACATGGACAGGATTTAGAGACTGAGCACATGTTGGGGGTGGAGACTTGATTGAAGGGGGCAATGTGGAAGGCCCCCAAACGGTGAGGTCTTGAAGAGCTCCGCTGAGCCGAATGAGTCCTGAGAACCAGGGGCGTACAGCACAAAGACAGCCCAGGAGTGGGGAGACCTGGGATGGGGTTCCAGCCCTGCCCCTCACCCGGGAGCTCTGTGACCTGGAACTCAGGACCACACTTGGCTTTTCACTCCCTGTGGCGTAATATGACGATGGTTTTATTAGATGAATTCAGAAGTCTAAAATAGCGACAGGAGCAAGTGCTCCTGTTCTTTAGGCACTTGCTATGTGCCTGGCACAGGGCTAAGCGCTTTAAATACATGTTTCTTATTGCATCCTCTGAACACTGCCATTCCAGCAACGCTCTTGTGCAGGAGATCAGACTGAGGCTCAGAGAGGTTAAGCCCTCCAGCTTGACCAGCGTACTCTCTCCCATAAACTCTGGGGCCTCCAAGGAGGAGTGACAATGTAGGAGGGGCCCACACCCACTCCCCTTATAGACAGAATAATTACCTCAAATCCTCTCAAGGCCCCTAGAATTCACTCAAGATTCCCCCATCAAGCCAGTCCATTTGAGATGGTCACGATGGAAATGGAAGCCACTTAGGACAGGCGGGATAAAGCCTCATTCAGAACTGTCAGGGGCCCAAACCCCACCATATGTCCAATCTCCTAGGTCTCAAATCACCCACATTTACCCTTTCTTTCCATTTGCTAGCATTTTAATTGTTTTGCCACTTAGAAATGAAACAAAGTAGAAAATGCTTCTTCCTGCTAGAATCTAAGACCAGGGCTGGTGTTAAGTGCAGATCAACCAGCAGCATAGACTGCTTTTGTGCAGAGCTCTTGATGTCATGCCAAAGAACAAGACTGCCACTTTGGTCAAAAGCCGGAACTGGATCAAAGGAATTCACTTCTGTCCCCAGAACATTGTGGTCAGGAAGCAGTTCAAATTTTAGAGTGGGGTGAGGGTTCATAATTATTAGTGTGATCTCTGATGACGTCCTATTTTTGCTTTGGCTACAGGGAATGCCCAGCGTGGAAGAGATGGCTTTTTATAGTGTGGTTTGGTGATGGCGGTATAGACAGAGAGGTCTTACTCTACCCTCAGAGGGTAACATCAGCAGATTATCAGATGCTGAATCCATGTGATTCAAGTCAGTTGGCTTCCTTCAGAGTGGAGGTGCCTACCTTGGACAGAAGCACCAACCATGGTGGTAATTGCTGACCTTTACTGAACATTTACTATGCATCAAATGCTGTGCTAAATGATTCACATGCATTTCCTCGTTGATCCTCCCAATCACCCTATGCAATAGACACGATTATTATCTTCATTTTACAGATGAGAGAAGTTATTTGTCCAAAGTCATACGAGTTCTAAGACTCCACCTTAGATTTACTCCTTTATCGTCTCCAGAATGTTATTCTCCATAGAAGCAGAGAAACTCATAAATGAAATCAATTAGCAACTCTTCCAGGAACCATCCACTTACTGATACTATTTCTAAGGAAGAGTCCTCTATTTTTTTCACATCTTACCAGCAATAATATTTTGTAAGTAATTTACCCACCAACTGTTTTGCAATAAAACCAAAGGAATAGAAGACATTCACAATCCCTCGTTGCTTCTGTGCTTTCCACATAATCTTCAGTTTCATACTATTCCTTCATTCCACATGTTTGTTGAGCACTTACTTGATGCTAGGCACTGGGAGCGTAGCAATGAGGAAGAGGGATAATGCCTCTTAGTATATATTCTCATGAGGCAGATATATTCTCAACAAGTAATTTACACATGTGGCAGTTTCCCAGAGAGAGGGAGAAGTAGCTGATGCAATGGGACAATAGCCTGAAGGTACCCAACCTCCTCTGGGAGGCCATGAAGGAAATGACATTTGAGCTGAGATCTAATGGATAGCAAAGAAGAGAAGGAAGAGTACAGGGTACAAAGACACAGAGGAGAAAGGGAAGGTCTAGTACATTCTGGGAACTGGAAGTCCACTGTGACTCGGCGAAAGGCCAGACTAAAAGGAGGAGAAGGACAGGCATGGAGTAAAGGAACAGCTGGTCTTGAGCCTGATAATGAAGGAACTTGCCTGTGGTGATGGGATCTAAGGGCTTACAATGGACATTATCCAAAATTGATTCAGCTGGAGAAGCTAAGAGAGGTCACAGAGAGACTGACTACTGTTACCAGAAATGTTGGCTTTGTAGTCTGATTTTGAAGCTTTGAGCCACCATTGGAAGGCAAGACTTATTCTGTCTAATGTAGTTTGTTCACATTGACCCAAAAAAAGCCACTGTGCTCTGAAACGTTCAAGAACTGTAAAGCACTGATCTGCCATGCCTTCGACTGACTTCTTTCATCAGCCCTTCCCCAACGGTTCAGAACTTGACATCCACTTTGGGGTTTATGACAGATAATTTTATCACCTAGTAGGACATCATCCTCATTTCCAGTTCATGCCTTGAAAACGTAGTTGACAATTAACATACCTGCTGTCCGAAGCAGCCCTGCAGATGCTTTTCAGAAGAAAAGAAGCATCCAGAGTTAACCATTTCCCTTAATGTTCTTTAGAAAACAAACAAACATAAGACAGACACAGTATTTTCTCCAGACTGAGGTGCTGAGTGACTAGGTCTTAGGAATGTCAGTTATGAAAGAAATACCTAATGAATACAGATGGGGCTTCAAACACAAAATAATTGCTCTGAAATTAAAAGTTAGAAATGCCGCCCTGACCTCTGAACCACATATAGTGGGAAGCTTATCACCAGAAAGTTGGAGGGAGAGATATGATTGTGAAGCCCAGACTAACAGAAATGTGGGTGAGTTAGTGACCATTTGTGAGCCTCAGTCTCTTCATCTGTTGAGTGGGGGTGCTGGTGCCTCTTTCAGAGAGCTGACAAGACGACTGCAACTACAGTGTGCAGTCACCGGGCAGGACACCTGGCATGCCGTGGATGCCCAATAAATAGCCCTTAGCCTTACCTTCAACTTCAACCTGTAAGAAGGTTTAAATGATCCTAGCACTTTTAACTATTCTCTCACCTTGTCGGTCTTTAGTATAGTAATCATTTCTTCTCAGCAACCGAAGTCACTATTCATCACAAGATCAACCAAAACTCTCTACAGCTCCATTTCGGCACATCCTTGTACTCAAAATTCTGACTCATCAGAGATGTTTTCCATTAAGTTTAATGTATTTTAGCGTTTAGTGTTTTATTTTATTTTATTTTATTTTATTTTATTTTATTTCTTATTTCTTTTAAGTAGGCTCCATACCCAGGGTGGAGCCCAACACAGGTCTTGAGCTCACAACCCTGAGATCAAGACCCAAGCTGAGATCAAGAGTCAGATGCTTAACCGACTGAGCCACCCAGGTGTCCCGTTAGTGTTTTCATTCTTCCAGAATTTTTCATTCCTACACAGTTTCTAGAATACCTATTAATCAAAATATTCAGTTAACTAGAATTGAATAACCCATTCCCCATGCTTATTTTAGGTTGAATCAGGATTATTTCAACATACACCTAAGTTACTTGTTTGTCCGGTTCTGCCGCTTACTGGAGTATAATCCTGGACAGGTTAATTAAGCTCTGACCTTAGTTTACTGACCTATACAATGGGCCCAATCATAAGACCTCTATTCCGTGATGTTGTTAGAATTAAATGAGAACTGTTAGGTACCTAGAATGAGGTAAGCATCTGACACTTGTTAGCTGATGTTATTATTATGGTTCTTACTGTGCTTATAGTCCCTGAGTCCTGAGTAGTAGGACCAATTACTTGATCTGCCACCATGTTTTCCATGACTGCTATATATAGATTACTAAACTAGATGTTGTAAAAATAGAAAGTTGGTTTGTTTTTTTTGTTTTTTTTTAAGATCTTAGCTCTCGTTGTCTGGAAGTTACTATCTAGAGTGCATACAACCGAAGGAACTTTTGAGGTTTTCTGGTCCAGTGTTTGCAGTGATGTGCTGTGTCTGCTCAGTTTCTCCCTCCTGGTGAGCGCCACTTCTCCACATCTCTTCCCATCTCTGCATTTCGTGATGTCCCACTGGCAGCTTGAAATGGACCATGGTGCAATTGTTTGCACCACAGAATTGGCACGTGCTGCCAGACAGGGTGGTTCCTCCCTCCCTCTTCTTCCTCTTTCTCCTCCTCCTTCTTCCTTTCTACATATCCCTGAGTGTTTTCCAGGCACCGGAGATGTACCACGTGGTACCTGAGATGATGTTAGATGTCACAAAAATGCTGCATTAAATAACACCAGTTCCACTGTGAAAGAACGGTCCCCTTTTTAATTTCATTTTCATCTTTATCTTTATATCAAGGGGTAAGTTTCCACTGAGTGCTTATCCATCTCGCATACTTCTCTAAAATTGCAAATCTTCATGTGTAACAAAGAGAGAAAGAGGGAGCACGTCTTGGGCTCAGCACCCTCTGCAGGCAATTATGTCTACCTAGAATGTAATGATGTTATTTTTATTTATATTGTGTGTACTTTTACTCTTACTTCCTTCTCCTCTTGATTGTATCTTGATATTGATTTTCCATTTAGGGCAGTGATATACATTTTCTTTTTATAATTAAGTATTGAAAAAGTGAGGCAATTTAAAGAAGAATGTGAAGTCTAGAAGTAAGTATAGTACAGCACCTGGGCCATAGCTGAAGTCAGGAAGGTGGGATTGATGCCTGGAAGTTTGGGAGGTTGTGATGCCTTCTCACTGCCCCATTTTACAGTTGTGTAAACTGAGACCAGAGAATGAAAATGACTTCAACATCTAGACATATTAGACACAGAACCCAGACCTTGTCCCTTGTCCATTTTTTTGTTGTCCCCATTCTTTACCTGAGATGAGGAAAAAGAAGAGGAAAAAATTCTCCATGTGCACCAGACCTAGACTGACTCTGCTGGACAAACTATCACTGGCAGTGGTGACACAAACAATCTGCACCTTCGAGTTCAGGCTGAGGCAGCTGGGGGACAAGGGGAGGGCAACGGGCTAACAGGTGATCCCCTCGTGCAGAAAGAGGACTATTCAGTCATGACAGCAGGGCCCTCCTTTGCTTAGCACCAAAGCCTTGCGGAAGCCAGAGAGACACGAGAAAGACCTGGTGCTCGCCCTCTTCAACTTTTGTTTTGTTGGGCTTCTCAGTGTTGAGAGGTGTTCCGAAGGCAGAGCAAAACCCAAAAATGCCAGAGATGGGCAGAGGCCTGCACTCATGCTGGAATAAAAATACGCCTTTGTACCTGCTTGGAGAATTTATAAAACTAAAGCTTTTCAGGTTGTACTTCCAAGTTTCTCCTAAAATGAGAGTATGCCATGTAAAGAGACAGACGGAAAAGCAGTACAGCATCGTGAAGAGGTCAAACCCTGGAGTCTGATACACCCATGTTGACCCCAGCTTTGTGTCTCTGAGGAAGCTACACACTGCTGCCAGCTGTGCGTCTTTGAGGAAGTTGTTAAACCTCTCTGAGCTCAGTTTCCTCATCCATCGATGTTAATAATCATCATGCCCTCCATTGTGAGGGTTAATTACTTGTAAAGCGCTTAGCCTTATGCCAGGCAAATAATAAGCATGCAGCCATTGTTAAGTCATCGTTAAAAGGGTAGGTTTGAAGGAGCCTTGGAGCCTTGCAGAAATCCTCGCTGGGAATGAAGGATTGGGACAGAAATGAGGGAAACTGGAAGGAAAAACATGTCTCCTTCAATCGGGCATCTGTTCGGAAGCCCCAGGGGGGAAGAGAGATGAGAACATACACTTCCTGGACCCAGTCTCGGAGCACAGTACCCTGAGCAACAGGAGAGACGAACAATTGTCGTTAATGAGGCTATGGCTCCTAATCAGTGCCCGGAACAGAAGCTTTTGCTTAATAGAGATCATTTCCCTGCCTCCTGCCCAGCTCCCCAGCAGTGCCAGCAGCTCTTTGTTTAATGAAAGGTAGGGACTTCGAGTAGTGTGGTGGGATGGGCTGTAGGAGGCATTATTACCCTCATTACTATGATAATAGTTTAATCACAATCAATATTTATGAACATGCACAGAAGCCGTGCAATCAACCAGCAACCCTCTAACTCGAGGTTTTCCTGTTCTTGCGTAAGGACACTTTCCAGGAAAGCCTACGCTTTCTCCCACCTTCCCCCAGCCCCTCAGAAGCTCTACAGCCGTCCTCAGAGGTCATTTCAGAATATGCATCATGGTTACACGATAGTTATATACGAGGTCTCATTCGTGGTAATAGGTGAATATCATCATAAGTATCTCCATAGTCATCATCTGGATTTGATCTTCAGACTTTGGGAAATTATCTTGTGAATAAGGTTAGAGCAGTGTAATATAGTAGCAGATCCTTGGAAGTTAGACCCACTTGGGTTCAAATCCTAGCTCTTAGCTGTGTTCCCTGAGGAGAGCGATTTAACCACTCTGAGCCACAGTACCTTCAGTTGTAAAATGAGAGGACAGGTTGTTAGAAGCATCACATAGATGGTGTCAGTTGGGCATTCAGGCATTGGTGAATGTGTCCATGGTTTTGTATATGACTATATATATCAGATATTTGACATTTCTATGTGGTCTATGAGAAAACTGAACAATGGTTTTTCCCAAACTCACACAGCCAGTATTTGAGATGGCAGGAGAGTCCAGACTTGGACTCCAGTATTCACATTTTATTATCTGAAATTTTTTCCAACACTGGTTCTATTTATAAGCAACTGAGGGAAACCTTATTTTTAAACATTTCAGTGTTTAAGTCTTTTCTTTCAAATGTGCACCAGATTTGGAAAGCCAGTCGATCATTTTTCTGAGCCATGGCCACCTGGTGAGCCTCCGATAAAACATTTTTGGTGTCACAGTTCCCACATCTGCAAAAACAGCATTTATAAACTCCAGCCCTTTGAAAAAGGAAAGGAAGAGAAGATGGCCTCATGACGTATGTTCTCTATGTAGCATTTACGTGGTGCTTATGTGGGTACTGCACTTCGTAATTGGCCAGAAACACCCTTGATCTTCGGCCAGCAAAGGAGACGTTTCAGCCCCTGGGTGACAGAGCTGGGGAATCCATTATGCTCTCTATGATTGCAGGTATACTTCAAGGGTTGTGTTTCTCTGCAGTCCTCTAAAAGTGTTATAAGGGGCTTTTACTGTAATCGTCACTTGGCCCCAAGCAGGAGCCACTGAGGTTTGCTCAACTGCTCACCCGCACACAGAGTCCCAGTACATCCACCCACTGGTACATTCTGTCTCCCCCAGGCAGTCAGTCCCTCAGTTGGCACTAACAATGTATTCATCTTCCCAAGATGCACTTAGAGCATCCAGATTATGGAATGGGGGGTGGGGTTTGCTAGGTTTTGCTTTTGCCTTTGTAGAGGACATATCTCAGAATCATGTTCCTGGTCAACCAAAAACCTTGAAGAAGTTACTCTAGAGGAGACACATTCCTCCTGCAAAATGCCTTTCTCCACTCAAGTGTTGAAAATTCTACCATTCGTTTTGTTCTTTTTTTCAGTAATTTTTTATGAAAGAAATATATATAGGGTTAAAAATTAAATAGTACAGGGGCACCTGGGTAGCACAGCGGTTAAGCGTCTGCTCTCAGCTCAGGGCGTGATCCCGGCGTTAGGGGATCGAGCCCCACATCAGGCTCCTCTGCTATGAGCCTGCTTCTTCCTCTCCCACTCCCCCTGCTTGTGTTCCCTCTCTCGCTGGCTGTCTCTATCTCTGTTGAATAAATAAATAAAATCTTAAAAAAAAATTAAATAGTACAGACACTCATAATAATAATTTTTTAAGAAACAACAGTTCTCTGTCCTGCCCCTTTCCACCGTTAATCCCTGAACCCAGAAGGGATCCTTGAAACAATTTTGTTTTTATCATCATAGTTCCAGGTACTGTTCTTACATTGCTATTTCTTGATTTATTGATCTTAGAGATTATTTGACTCCCTACTGTCATAGATGGAGCTTTAGCTCGCTTCACCATCTTACACCTCTCCCCCTCCCCCTTCCTGTTATGGTTGTGTCAATATTGTCATTCCTCTCTTGGCATCTTGATTGCTTTAAATTACACCCATCCACCTTGAATTCTTGTTTCATCCACATGATGAGGTTGTTGACATCCTTGCCCTTTTCCTTCTCCTGCTTCCTCCTCCAACTGATCTCTTGTTCTAACATGCGAATTGGATGGCACATCTCTTCATTTTTAACATTTTAAAATGTAAGAACCTGGGGCGCCTGGGTGGCTCAGTCGTTAAGCGTCTGCCTTCGGCTCAGGGTGTGTGATCCTGGCGTTCTGGGATCGAGCCCCACATCAGGCTCCTCCACTGGAAGCCTGCTTCTTCCTCTCCCACTCCCCCTGTTTGTGTTCCCTCTCTCGCTGGCTGTCTCTCTCTCTCTGTCAAATAAATAAATAAAATCTTAAAAAAAAAAAGTAAGAACCTGTATTTATGAATGTCTCTTGAGTCTACCAGCACTGTCCAATAGAACTTTCTGCAGGGGTGGAAGTATTCTGTATCCAAATTATTTGATACAGCAGCCACTGGCCACATGTGGCTCATAAGTACTTGAAATGTGGCTAGTTACAACTAAAAAGTTGAATTTTTAATTATATTTTGTTTTCATTCTTTTTTTTCAGAAAAAATTAATCTATTACATTTTGTTTACATCTGTGTTTTGATTTTATTTTATTTATGTATTATGTTAGTCACCATATTAACTGCATTAGTTTTTAATGTAGTGTTCCATGATTCATTGTTTGTGTATAACACCCAGTTCTCCATGCAATATGTGCCGTCCTTAATACCCATCACCGGGCTAACCCATCCCCCCACCCCCTTCCCCTCTGAAGCCCTCAGTTTGTTTCCCAGAGTCCATAGTCTCCATGTTTCCATTCATGTAAATATATATAGCCACGTGGAGCTATTGAATAATGCAGGGACGGACCAAGCTTAATATACAAGTCTGATTACAGATAACAACCTGATTTTTTTCAGCAAAAATAGTAATAATAGCAGACACATAATTATTTACTGTGCCTTGAGAACTGATCTGCCAACTCAGTTAATAACCCAGCAACTCTATGAAGAGTAGTAGTATTCCCATTTGATAGATAAAGAATGTGAGGCATGGAAAAGTCAAGGAACTTGTCTAGTAAGGGGTAGAGCTAGAATTTAGCCCCGTGCGACCCAACTCCGAAGTCTGTGCTCTGAAGCACTGTCCTATCCTGTCTCTTCTCCCCTTTAGAAACGCCCACATCTTTGTTCAGTTGTTTCCAATCTGCTGATCAGTGATGTGTGTGCGGCTTCTCCCATATTCCTGGCCTGAACGATGCTTATCGTGGAGCTGTATGCATTTAGATGTCAAGCCTGCCAATTCCATTTCTGCCACAAAAAAGAGAACGAAAACTGGAAGCTGAGGAAGGCTATGGGCAAATGTAGGGACTCGGGCAAGTTCACAGAGGGGCTCACTCCCTGGTCACAGGAAAGTTGTTCCTTTGGCCTGCTTGATCCAGCAACAGCAGTATAGCAAGTAGGAGGTGCAGTGAGGGTTTGCCGTGCCTTTTTATTACACCCCTTTATGCGTATTATCTTTGTGATTCCTCACCCCAGCCCAAAGAGGTGCAGAGAAAGAGGGCTGCAACTAGAGGGTGCTGGGAATATTAAATTGGATGGTTCATGAAAAACACAGAAAACAGTGCCTGGCACAGGGTAGATACTCAGCACATGCTGCCTATTGTAATCCTTTTATCTCTTTGCCAGGTCTACCCGTGGGGCCATGCTACACTGTCTGGTACCTGTGGGAATGGTCTTTATTTATCTCAAATGCTTTTCCTTTTCCCTGTTACTATATTTTTCCTGGAACCTCATGTCCAGAGCTCTTATGAGTACTAAAATATTAATAAACCTCTTGTTTTAGTACTAGAGTATTTATAACTTTTTCAAGGTGTGGGAAGTGCTTCTATCCCACATTCTTTCTAGAACTAACCTACCTCATACACCATCTGAGAGTCACAAACTTTTTTTTGTTTTGAATTCTGGAAGGAATCAAGAAAAAACATTCAGCCTGGCGCCCTATTATAATAGATAAGGACCTGAGGCTAGGCAAGTAGCCGAGATCAGTCAACTAGTTAATGGGCAAATGAAGATTAGACATAACATTTTGTAATTCTTTTCCCACCCCGACTCCGTGGTCTCTCACTTAAGCATGTTCTAGCCCAGAGGTCAGGGAACTTCTGGAAAGGACCAGAAAGTAAATATTTTTGACTTTACATGCCACACGGTCTCTCAGCCTCTGCCCTTGTAAGCAGCTAGCAACGTGATGTAAATGAGTGGTTGTGGCTGTATTCCAATAAAACTTTATTTATGGACATTGAAATGTCAATTTCCTATAATTTTCACATGTCAGGAAATATTTATTCTTCTTTTGATTTTTCTTTCAACCACTTAAAAATGTGCAAACCATTCTTAGCTCATGGGCCATACAAAAACAAACAACAGGTGGATACCTGGGTGGCTAAGCCTGGGATCAAGTCCCACATTGGGCTTTCCCTGCTCAGCAGGGAGTCTGCTGCTCCCTTTCCCTCTTCCTGCCACTCCCCCTGCTTGTGCTCTCTGTCTCTCTCTCTCTCTGTCACATAAGTAAATAAAATCTTCAAACAAACAACAAGCTAGGTTTGGCCCACAAGCCATAGTCTGCCAACCTTTATCTAGTCTATAAGCTATGGAGAGGAACACACTTGACGCAGTCAACTCCCAGCTAACCACAGTGAATTAAACACTAGTAATAATAATAGCTAATGATTATTGAGCTCTTACTGTGTACCAGGCATTGTGTTGAGCACTTGACATGATGTTAACGTGTTCAACCTCAGAAGAACCCTCCGAAGATGATAGTTCCTATCCTCATTTTGCAGATCAGATTATAGAAACTGTGAAAAGTTGAATAATTTTTCCCAAGGTCATTTAACTGATAAGTGATGGAGCACAATTAAACCAAGATCTGTATGACCCTAAGCTTCTACACCTTCCACAAAGAACGTTCTCCTTTTCCCAGATCCCAGGTGGTCAGTAGGTCAGAAGTGGTTTTAGAATGACACATCCTTTTCAGAACATCAACAACTTGGTGTAATGAAAGGACTCTGCACTTCATAACCCGACTTGGGCTTGTATTCCAGTTCCGCCAGTTCCTGGTTCACCTCTTGAGAACTGCTTAACCTGGTTGAGCCTTAGCATCCTTCTATAAAGCAGCTTCTTACAGCACGGTAGTCTCCAGGTACGCACACGTACACGGCAGCTGGCTCGCAAGAGTAAGGAAGCGGAAGCTGCCAGCCCTTCTCAAGACTTGGCTCGAAACTGGCATGGTGTCATCACCATCATGTTCTGTCGGTCAGAACAGTCCTGCCAGCCCAGACTCAAGGGGTGGGACAGAGGAATAAACACTTTTCAGTGAGGAAATGCCATGCCCATACAGGGAGCAAAATAATTGGTGACAAGCTTCTTTGGGAATAGGCTACCACGTTGTGACCTAGGCTTTGGGTCCATATTTCAAGGCAGAGCATTCTACAGAGTCACTCTGTCTCCAGGGATCTCTTTCTAAGAGGAAGAAATAGAATACAAAAGAGAGTCCAGGTTCAGAGCCAGCAAAGAAGAGAAGTAAGACAGCCAGGCCTCTTACTGCAAGGTAGGTCACACACTGTCACCTAAAGCACTTCAGTGTGCAGATACCTAGCTAGCCTGGAAACACAGCCCATCCGGAGCCCTGGAACCTGACTGGTCAAATCCGGTGGCAGGAAAAGAGAATGTAAATTAATAGGCAACATTTATTGAACACATACGTGTACAAAGGTTTTTATGTACATTAATTCATTTAATCCTTAACATGCACTAAATGAATCAATAGAAATCAAATGCTTAGAATAATGCCCTGTACATGTTAAAACACTTTTAAAAAACTTTTTTAAAATTTATAATTCATACAACCACCCTGTGAGGAATTATTATTGTCACTCTCTATTTTCAGTGGGGACACTAATGCTCAGAGAAGTTAATTCCCTGGCCCACAACTGGCCAGTGATAGAACTAGATGCGAGCCTTGGTGTCGGACCTGTCCCCCCGCAACCCCCCACTCTTGCCCCTGCACTGTACTGCCCGTGTTGTGTGAGAATAAGAGACCCTTTCAGCCCTTCCCACAGAGGCAACAAATACTAGTTCCTTTTGCCCACATTTTTTTTCAATGTCCCTTTAAGACTGTTGTAACTTAAAAACCAACTGAAAGAAAATACTAGAAGCCTCTACCCTGGGTCCTAAGTAAAGAGTACCACAGCCAGAAGTTCATTCATTCAACAAATTTGTACTGAGCCCCTGCTGTATATCAAGCAGTGTAGGCACTGAGGAGAGGGAGAGAAGTTCTTACTTCTTACTTCATAGACACGAGGATGGTAATAGATAATAAGATTCAACATAAGAGAGATGATTCTTTTTTAAAGCTTGATTTATTTGAGAGAGAGCATGCACGTGCACAAGCTCAGGTGAGCTGGGGGAGGGGCAGAGGGAAAGAATCTCAAGCCGACTCCCCACTGAGCACAGAGCCCATAGTGGGGCTCATCCCATGACCCATGAGATCATGACCTGAGCCGAAACCGAGAATCCAACCCTCAACCCACTGAGCCACTCAGGCGCCCCGAGAGATGATTATTTTATGCCCGGTGGTGACCCTACATAACATTTTTACATACTGAACTGCCTCAAGTTGCAAAAACATAATAATAGTAATCCAGATCTCTATGATCGCCTGAGTTAGAGAAATGGAGAAAGGCACAAAATAGCAAAATGATCCTTGCAGACAGAAATCTAAGAAGCCAAACGTTGAAGTAAATGTTGCTAGCCCTTTGAAGCAGTGGTGTGGTTGGCAGTTTCTAGGCAAAGGCAGAAAAATCAGCTCCAAGCTCTTGTGAAGTCAAACAAGCCGGGGTGGCGTCAGCTCGTGCAGAGAATAAATCGCTTCCTTGGTCGGTGTTTTCTTAAGCGACCATGGGGAGAAAGGAGAGCTCAGGCAGCCGCTAATGCAGTGGTATCTGTTCAGACTTCTTTTTTCTTCCATCTTTGAGTCTACCCACCAGATTTCTGTTTGCAAAAAGGGCCTAATCCATTTTTTTCTTTTTTTTGTCTGTGCATTGATTTAATAGTATCAAACCCTGAGGTCCTCGTGGTCTGCACCTGGGTTGCTTTTTCCCCTAATGAAGCAAGAGAAGTGGTTTAAGCCCCCACAGTGCTCCCTATCAAAGCTACACAATGATTAACTCAGGTCCCCTTATTAGGACCAGGCAGAAGAAAATCCCTTAGTCATCAGCATTGTGAAAATCCCGGGATGGTGAGTGTTCAATGAAAAGATTACCTTGGGCACCTGAAAAATAATGGAAGAGCTCAATAGAGAAACCATTAAGCCTGTCTACACACGCTAAGTCAGGTGGAGGGTCGAGTAATTAGCTGGGACATTCAGGCCAGAGAAACTGTTTTGGACCTTCTGCACTGACTGAGTCAGTGCAGACAATTATTCAAATCCCTCATACATTTTTCCCGGAGAAGCCATTTTAAGTTGTGTCTACACACACAGACACACAAAAACAAGAGTTAAATATGACTGGTCAATAAAAGTGGTTTATATTTGTTTGTTTTTAACTGAATAATAGGCAGCTTAGGGGATGGGAGGTCCAAAGCTTTAACTTCTTAGCTGCATAACTTTAAGCCAAGTCTCTTCATCTGTTTTAGCCTCGGTTTCTTCAGCTGTAAAATGGAATAATTAATAGGTTGTTATGAGGATTAAATAGAACAAATCCAGTATCCCTGACTCATTGCCTGGCAAGACATAAGCACTCAGAAATGTTACTTATAGTTACTAGTTGTTGGATGGACATGACTCATTCTGTGTTTGGAGAGATTATGCACTTAGACATCATCTAAGAAAGGGGCCGGGAATCCTGGAGCAAACGCCTTCATGTACAGCCCCTGATGTGGTGCCTTGTACATAATGAGGGTTCTCTGCTTCAGGCACGTGAGAACACGAACAAGTTGTTCACTGACAGTTTTTCTCCCTTCCATCATCCTTGGTCTCCCTCAGGCTCTCCTACCTTGTGTCTCCTCTTCTGACCTCCTTTCCCAGAACTGGGAAAGTCTATCTGGGAGGTCGGGGGCAAGGGGGCTGGTGCCCATGGGTACTGCCAGAGAAAGGGTATTCTTTGTCCCATCAGCGGGATGGTCAGAATACAAAAATTTCAGGAAATGACATTTGGCTGAAGTCACACTTCTTGCCTTTCCCTTGAGTGCCTACTTAGAAAAGGTGCTAGACTAGGTATCCAACCAGGTATCTGGGGCAAACCCCTTCCCCTCCCCCATATCTCCTGTGCCCCGGAGCATATGGCTTGGTCCCAGAGAGCAGGAGGTACGTGTTACTAAATATAACTGAGCCCCCTGGCCTGAGGAACCGCCCACTTACTCATGCCTAAACTCAGCCATCCTGAGTTAGGGAACAGATCTTTGCCGTCTGCCTCAAGGTTTTGAGGGTGAGTCTCTAGTATACAAGATGTTCAGTGAATTGGCAGAAAGTATACCAGGCTGAGAGTCAGCTCAGATATCTGCTGATAACCTGGGGAGATTCCAGCATCCTTTTTATGGTAAGAAATTGCCCATGGGCTAGAGGTGAGGAGTGAAACTATCACCACCATCACCAGGACAAGGAGCATGCACTTCAGCTACAACAATAAGCCACTATTTCCAGTAACCACCAAGAACAGGTACCCTTACATAGCTTTTACCCTGTGCCAGCACTGTTCTACACACTTCGATGGGTTATCTCATTCAGTCCTTGCAGTATCCCTTTGAGTAATACTATGATCATTCCATTTGCAGAGAAGGCTCAGAGAGGTTCCGTAACTTGCTCAAAGTCACCAGGCTAGAAAATGACAAAGCCAGACTTCTGACTGCACCAATCCTGAGCTCATCTTCTTAGCCACTTCACTAAGAAGATTTCTTTTAAAGTTAAAAAAGGAAAGAAAATAGCGCACACATACATGCACACACACTTTTGAGAAGTACTGATGGGAAAACATACATAATGACAAAATTCTATAATATAGGTAGTACTTTTAAGGAAATGTGTGTTTTCATTAAAATAACATCTACATACCATGGAAAAGCATCTCGTGTGGACTGTAAGGCCTGTTGTTTAGTTGATCCAGAGACAGTGTCTGGTGTGCACTTGAATTTTTCTGACCCTTGGCAATAACTCTGCAGCCCTTATAGGTTGGGAGGATCTGGCCCGTCCTCTCAAAATATAGCTGGCAAATATATATCCTATGGATACCGAAAATAAATGTGGTGTTTAAAGGCAGCACTGTTGACGGTAGGCAGGAATGGGTTCAGGAACCAGAGTTCTGATGCTGACTTTGCCAATTTATTCACTCTGCTATATCTCAACATCTACTATAAAAAGATAGAACTGATGGAAGCTTCTCACCTCTTAAGGAGACGGGAGTCAGAACAGGAAGCAGCCTTGGAGGTAACCTGTCACACAGGAAAGGCTCACATCCAGGGCACCCCACATAACTCCTGCTTGAGCCTCTCAACCACCAGAGATGACCAGTGCCTGGATGGACTGAGAGACCTGTTTGAACCTTCTCCTGGGGCCCTTCATTCTACTCATCCATCCTGATTCCATGTTCTAGAACCACCATGAAAAAGTTCAGTCTTTCCACATCGAGGCTCCTTAATGCCACATGAGCACGTCCTTTTCTAGGCAAGATGTCTCTGCTTTCACTTTCCTTAGAAGAAGACGCTCCTGAATCCTTATCCTCAACCTCCTTCTTACAGTTCAGTGGCCAGAACCAAAAGTGGTACACTACATTTTTCTAAATAATACAGGACCACAATTTACTCTGAGCTATTTTTTCCTGTTACTATGGGATGGGAGGGAGATCAATAAGACAGAGTACGAGTCAGCAGTTATCCGGTGAGAAACCGAAGGCCGCTGCATGTATGAGTGTATGCATGTATGAGTGTATGCATGTATGAGTGTATGCATGTATGAGTGTATGGTTTTCATTCATGACATAGAGCTTGCCTGATCTTCCCAAACTGCCTTGAAAGGAATAGAACTTGACTGGTGTCATTCTCGGAATTGAAACTGCATGTTAGTGGTAAATGGAGAGTAGGCGTGTTTAAAGGTTGATCATTTCAGCTGTAGCAAAACTCATACCAACTGCCAAGCACTGACTCCACAGAGCAAAGGAGGTAGTTTCTAGTCAAGAAGAATTATTTTGCCAGCACCTGCCCCAATCACTGATGCTTGAATTCCTCTTGTACACTTCTACCATGGGGGAGGACATCAGGCGTTCCAAAGGAAAAATTAGAGCTTGGGAAACCACACTGGAGTCCTGCCTTCTCTGCCTTCTGGCCTAGATCATGAGCAAATGAATTCTTAAATTCTGTGGGTTTTAGTGTTCTCAGTTGTAAATAGATATGCTTCATAGCCCCCATTTTGCAGGGTGGCTTAAAGAAGAAACTTATATGAATGGGATTTGCAAAGCAAAAAACACCATATAAATGTTAGATATTATTGGAAGTTTGAGAGACTTGAAAGAAAGGAAAGCCACTTTCTTGCCCAAACTAAATTCTGCTTCTGGAATGGACAGGAAAGATTTGGTGTTGGGGATCATTTAGTAGAAATGTTAATTGTGCAAAATCTGAAAAGCTTTCCTGATATCCCTTTAATGGCCCAAAGTGGGCCTTCTCCTTTCGCCCACCAGCCTTTGCAAGAGGTCAGCTTTCAGAATGTTGGCTTTCACACTGACTCATGCAAAGACTTCTCAATCTGGCCATTCCCCTGCTTATTCCTCAAACATCCTGAAGCCATCACTGGCCACTTGCTTTCTCTACCTCCTTCCTTCTGCCCATTTTTCCTGAGTGCCCTTTCTAAGCCAGGTACCAAGTGAGTCACTGGGGAGACAGCTGTGAGCAAGAGATGACATTCTGTGGGAGACAGACATTGCACAAAATTACTGAATTACAGTTGCAGTCAGTGCTGCAAAGAAAAAGTGTAGGGGTCTAAGAGAATCTATAACAGGAGAATCTAGGCATTGTCTTGGGTGCCGGTGATGATTCCAGATGTTTGGATGCATAGCCCTCAATGTGTGTGGTCAGCCCTTTAAAGTTTATGATACATTTTCTCATATGTTTTTTTCACTAGGTCAGGCTCTCAGCCTTGCGGAGTACACAGAATTACACCCTGTTCTAGAAACCAAGGCTGTGGGACTTGATGTGACTATCTTAGGGTCAACTAGTTCTGCCACTTAGAGAATTTTGGACTTTTAATCCTGGGCTTTTGCCCCCCTACCTCCACGCTATTGGTTCACTGGCTTCTCTCCCTTGGGAGTTGGTATTGTGAAAAGTAGCTTTGAAAAAAGAGCAATAAGGGAAAATGCTCCCCTGGATAGTTTCCTGGGAGACATGTGGGTAGAAGCTGTGATCCCTGATATCGGTCTCAGCCAAATGGCAAGAGGAAGCCTACCTGTGATGTGAAAGATAACCTAACTGCTTGATGTGCCTCTCAGTCTTTGTGGTTTCCAAAAAGACTAAAAACCCTCTGTGACCTCAAATGTAGTCCATTGGTCTCACCTGTGCCTGAAGGAACATGACTGAGTCCAGATGAAACACACAGAATATCAGACATACTCCCATAGGTTTTATTCCTCAAAGCCCCTGTGCATTGACTTCTCCCAGCACACAGAGCCCACCCATATTAGCTTATGAATCGATCACCTTAGCTACCATTTGTTCTGTGCCTACTCTGTCCCAGAACTTTGTGTGCATTCACTTCCAGATCACCCAGCTGAAACAGGTATCTCCTGGGAGCTGCGTTTTGCCCATTAGGTAACTGAGACTCAGAGAGATGAAGTAGCTTGCCCAAGGTCACACAGCCTATAAGTCATAGAGCTCAGATTTGAATCCAGATCTGATTCCGAATTCCATGCTCTCAAACACTAAACCACATTCTCTCCCCAAAACCTGAAAATAAATTTCATAGCCACTTCCTACACTTCCCATCTGGGGTTTTTAATATTTAAAACCATGAGACGGGGCACTTGGGTGGCTCAGTTAAGCATCTGACTTTCACTGAGGTCATGGTCTTGGGGTCCTGGGATCCAGCTCCATGTCAGACTCCCTGCTCAGTGGGGAGTCCGCTTCTCCCTCTGCCCTTCCCCCTGTTCGTGCTCTCTCTCTCTCAAAGAAATAAAATCTTTTTTAAAAAGCAAACCAGAAGACACAACAGCAGCCTTGGGACAGGCTTTAAAAGGCTCTGGTACCCTCTCAACCCCACCCACGTATACCTATCACCCTCTGGGTTACAGACGCCCATCCACTACATCCCCTCCTCTTGCAGACACTTTATTGAAACTCGAGGATTTATTAGGACAAACCTACAGCCAAGTGATGAAAGGTCCAAGGTACAAGAAGTTACAGCAGCCTTAGTTGTTTTTCTAGACCAGCAAGCCCTCCACTAATCAGCTTTGGTTTAGATAGAGTCACTTTTCTCCTTTTTAAAGGGACAGAGAAAATACAAAACTGCCACACCAGCCAAGCCACAGGATCCCAATCAGTAAATACTGCTCACTTTCTTTTCTTTTCTATTTTTTTCTTTTCTCTCTCCCTCTCTATTTCCCTCCCTCCCTCCCTCCCTCCCTCCCTCCCTCCCTCCCTTCCTTCCTTCCTTCCTTCCTTCCTTCTTCCCTCCTCCTTTTCGCCTCCCTTCCTTCCTTCTTTCTTTCTCCCTCTCTTTTATCTCTTTCTCTCCAAAGCGGTGGCTATGCTTAGGGAAGAAAATAGCCATCACATTTCATTTTTTAGTACCTTTCTGTGTTTCCTGGTCAGCTCCGGGTGCCAGCATAGTGTGTTAACTGATGATGACACACAGCACGGAGCTGTGGACAACAAAGCATAAACACTAGCCTCACTTCTGCCCTCTTCTTTCCTCCTTAGGTGAAGGCAGCTTCCAAATATGTGGATGTACCTGTGAGTATTCGAAAATTGTTTTTGTGGGGGATTTTTGCTTTCATGAGAAATTTAATGGTGCTGTTTTCATTAGTTGCTGCTAAATTGCATATTCCTGACTTGAATCATCAGAAACAGAGAAGCCAAGAATATTTCATGGTAAAACTTTTTTCAGATGAGGAGAGGGTATGGTTTCTTTCGTCAAGAAGAGAGGTCCTATTTGAGGGTAAACCTGGTTGCCTTTCATTTCATTTTCCTTGGTTTCTCGGGTACAGTTCATTCTGTTATCATCCTGACCACCTCCCCTCTGCGTGCACACCTTGGGAGTAGCTGGGAGCTAGAAATTTGCACAATGGTGCCAGTATTTTTTTTTTAAACAAATAAATTCTGAATTTGTTCATTTTGGGGTCAATTCTGCAGTTGTTTTAAGGAAACCTTACAAAACTGCTTATAATTAGTGCAGACCTCATTAATGAAGAGAGCTCTCAAAGTTCACAGATAAAGCACTTGTGGTTGCCCAAAATTTACATTTAAATTGAGGTTAAGTACTACACATGAATGCTGGAGTGTGGGATTACCTGTGATAAGTCAGGATACATTTATAGACAGACTTTGCCCTGCCTATTAGCAAAATAAAATTGGAGAGATTTAAATATATTCCAATAAAGGGGAAAAGAAAATGATTCTGTTTCTCCATTTCTAACAAAAGAGGTGTGAGTCTATTATAAAATATTAAATTTAGAGAGCTTATCTCAACAGCCACCAAGGGTCTTGAACTGAACGTTTCTCATTCTGAACGTGGTTAAGTACCCTCCTTGTTCAAATACTTATTTGTTAAAATTTGTTTTTTTCTAAAAGGATTTATATTAACATTTAAATTCATTTCCCCAGGAAGCTAAGTGTGTAATGGTTTATTGGCTTATTTCTCAAAGGATGGCAGAATGGAAAATTGGAGTGAATTTAGCATTAGCATATATTTTGTTTGTTTAATGAAAGAATGTACAATCAATAATTATGCTTTGAATTTATATAATACTTCTCATCAAGGGACCTCAGACTCCTTCACGTAGATAGTCTTTATAATGGAGAAGAGAAAAAGCTCTCACGTAACTGGAGCAGGGAGAGGCGTTCAGTAATTTATTTTCCCAAGCCCCAAAGTATAAACTTTCAGTTCACAGGGAGCAAACTACTCAAATTCTCTAGGCCTGTTTCTCCATCCTTAAAATAGAGGTAATAATACCCAAGCCACGGGTTTGCTATGCAGATTAAATAACACATGTATATGGGACTCTCAGCACCATACCTGGCCCTCACTAGACATTTCAGCAGCAGGGGGCTCGTAGGCAGGGGGAAGAGGGTGCCCACACTGTATTGCACAGGGGAGAGTAGGGAGGGAGGATGAATTTGCTGATGGTAGCCCTGACCTGCCAGTGAGTAAGAGAAATTGAAATTCTAGGCTCCCAGCTCAAAGATCTGGTGGCTGAGGTCATTATTCTATAGGCCTCCAGGTGGAGGGGAGATCTCACCAACGAGTTTTGAACAGGTGCCCAGTAGGCAAGACCCAAATACCTGGAGAAACTTGATCTGGCAATCATTACTATCAGTTGAAATTATTGGGGAGGGCCAATTATTTGGGGGAGGCCAAAAAAAGTTAAATATCAACACATTTCATGTGGTTCGACCTCATTCCTACAAACCAGTTTTAGATTTATTGTAAAGATAAGGGAAAAAAATGGGCTCTATATCTACAGGAAAGGGAACAAAAATGCATTAGCAGAGTTTGCACCCTCTAGGGAGACAGAAGAAAATGATGCCACATGTTCCAATATGTGGTACATTTACCACTGTTGATATATGATATAATAATCATCATTTCAATGGCAAACCAAACCTCATAAAGCACTCGCTGCATGCTAGGCACTGTTCTAAGCACGTTACGTATAATCTCTACAACAACCTCACTTTAAAGATGAGGAAACAGAGGCACAGCGTTATTAACTTGCTCAGGGTCTCGTGGTTGGTAAGTGGCAGAGCTGAGAGTTATACCAGTCCCCTTAACCACGATGCCATCTGCAAGATGATTTCAGTTCGTGCATAGACAAACATCTTTCTTAGGATAATTGAGTGATTATCTAATGAGTATTAGAAAAAATGTGGTTAGCACATCAAATCCATGATTTTACTACTTATTATGGCTAAGGACAAAGGTAAACTTTAAAATTAAGTTGATTAACATATATTTTTATGCCAAATAATATTATAGTGAGAATATTGTGTTTTTGTAAATAAACAATTTTATAGAAAATAATAGTATATAATACCCATATATACTATATGTACATTGTTTACCTATGGTAAATAATAGTAATCATTTACTTCTCAAAACAACTGTTTGGTGAGGGAGGTAGCACCAGTTTCACAGGTGAGGAAATTGAGGCACGAGGGAGGTTAATAGCATGCCCAAGGTCACCTGGCTAGTGGCCCAAGGTTACCTGGCTAGTAAGTCGAGAGAGTGAGGATTTAAGTGCCAGCGGTTTGACTATGGAAACCCTGCTAGCGCTGCCTTCCGAGAGTCACATGCTCTTTCCACCGCTGCCTTCAGTCAGGGCACATTGGTAGCTCGAATTCAACCACGGAGGGAATGTTTACACCCTGGAAATTGGCAGTTTCCTTGCATCAAGGTTTATTTTGTTCTGTTTCGTTGTTTCTGTTTTCTCTCTTGAAGACACAGTGTCCCAGCACACCAGCGACTGTCACCTCTTAAGTCAGTGGTCCTAACACCAGGATGGGCAGCGTTAATACTTATTTTTTGAATTGTCTTTGTTTCTGTCTTTTTAAAATAGAGATTTCCAGCCCCTTGTGCCCAGAGATTGGTGGGGAAGGCGGGGGCGGGGGGGGGCGGAGCTTGGAAATCCCTTTCTGAAGAGCTGATCTGCAGCGCAAGTTTGGGAACCAGGGGACTAATTCAGTGAGTCTGGACCTTGGCTACATCTTGGAAACACCTGGGGAGCTCTGACAAGTATTAGTGCCAGGTTGCCCGCCAAATTAAAACAATCTCTGGAGTGTGGGGTCTCGGCGTTAGTATTGTTTAAAGCTCCCCAGGTCCTTCTCATTTGCAGCCAGGTTTAACAACCATGGATAAAATCATCTCCCGAGCTGTTTCTGGCTCTGAAGTCTATAAGGTCATCTGTGTTGCCCTGTGAGGTTTTTGGCACATGGCTTATTGGTTTAGTTCCTTGTGGGGACTGGTAGTAGTTACATTAGAGATTTGTCTCTTAATTATCCGCACTACTGGAAAGAAGTGCTGTTACCAGTCATTCAAAACACTGCATAATCCCCAAAGCCTGTCTTAGAGGTAGTATTTGACCCTTTGGTATACATAGCAGATTTGCATTTCTAATTAGGGCTTGCTTAGGTGACTAAAGATTTAAATTTGTTTTCAAGCTCAGAAGTACCTGGTAGGGGCAAGCTAGGATTAAAACGTCCTATTTGTCCTAAGCCACAGAGTGGCTTCTTCACAAATGATATCTGCCACACGTGGATGGAGTTAACTATACGGAGACTTCTTTCTTTGTGTTGTACGTTTGCTAAAATCCACATCCTATCCCATCAGCCTGTCGAAGCCACATTTAAAATAAAGTGTGAGGTACTAAACACCATCAGCTAAAGTTTTTTCTCTACTGTGTTCAGAGAGCAATATGGTATAAAACCTAATGTATCTAATAACATCAGCTGTTTAGCCGAGAATATTTTCCATCTATAACTGCACGTTAGCTTGTGTGTCTGGGGGCAGTCTGTATTTTCACCATTTTGTTTGGAAATCTACCTGGACTTCATTACCCATCCTTCTCTGCCTTCGTAAATACAGAACGGACTGTACTTGAACCTTCCTCAATGACAGAGGATCACCACGGTGACTCTGTCTTTCCCCAGTAGCCCACCTAGTGATGTGCTACCCGCAGAGGAACCGAACCGGGGCAGCTTGCCTCTGCCCTTGAGCGTCCCAGATCCCCGTGGTTGGGGAGTCTACGGGGCTGTGCTGCTGTTTGCTCAGCGTGTGAGGAAAAGTGATAGTGCTCTGTTACCAACACACCTGTTTCAAACAATTACCCTCTTCCTCCTTCCTGGTCACCAAAAGATGGGAAGCAAACTTTTTAGATTTGGATGTACAGCTAGCTGGTGAGAAAGGAAGAAGGTTGTGAGAGGAGGCCTAGAGACTTTATTACGAGAAAACCACATATGTTGGCATGCAGAGACTTTGTCATCTTTACTTGATGTTGGTTTCTCTGAAGCCCCTTTTTTCTTCTTGGTTCCAAAGTAGATTCCAAAGGTAGGTAAGGCTATGAAGTGATATAATATCGTGGGGCAGCGTGGGGAGGGGAATCATAGTGGCTCATGTTTGTATAGCAATTTATGGCTTTTAAGGCATTTTGACATATGTTATTTTAACTGATGACCCTAACAACCCCTGAAGGTAAGTAGGAGAGCCATTATTAGTCCCATTTTACACATGGTGTAACTAGGACCTGGGAGAAATTTCAATGATTTTCACAAGTTCCAGTTGGTGAGGGATCTACTAAAAA
>NW_024423786.1:28401183-28455631 GCF_017311325.1 Ursus maritimus
CCGTGTCTTAGCGATCGTAGTCCTGGGGCTGGTTTCTAAATAATTGGCAGAAATCTATTGAGGAAAAACTTGTTGATCTGAGAGGTTTCTCTTCCAAATTGTTGCATTTTGATAAATGGCAAAAATGAATAATAGAAAATTAGCATTTTGAATGAGGAAAAAATATATATCTCCGAGATTGTTTGCTGTTTGGGGGTTGTTGATTCTGACTGTTGTGTCAGTCCCTGGTTTTTAGTTCCTGCTGGCATCTGTCACTCAGAGGAATATTCTCCGAGTTCCTGTTGTATTTTCAGCTGTGTTTCAAAGTGTCCATTTTATTTACCTGATATGTCCTTCCAGTTCTTGCTTTTTAGTTTTAGTTTTGTTTCTCCACCCCCACCCTTTTTTTTTTTTTTTTTTTTTTTTTTTTTTTGCCTTTTCGAGTGTGCCTTATAGAACAGGCTGGATGGCATCAGTGTGTGTTTGTATCTGAGAATATTTGGACTAAGAGCTGGTCATTTAACGAGTGCATCATCCGTTCTCACCAGGCCCCTCTCCTGCGGCTCCCTCTGATCGAGCTTTCTCTCTGCCTTGTCATTGTACTTTTGGCTGGAATTGGGTGCTTGTGGGAGATTATCAGCATAGCATTTGGGGCTCTATATTTAATGTTCTGCATTTTTATCTATTTTATTATGTAACTTAAGAGCAGCTTTCCAAATTCATGTTCACCAACATTTTTTTTTTTAAAACAGGCATTCTCTAGGTTTATTGAAGCAAGACATTAAGACAGAAGGTTGCCTAACCAGGTCTTTCTGATGCAGTAAAAGTTTCCCTATGTATTAATAATTGATTTACACTGTCCCTCTATAAAATACTATCAACTTTTTTAGTCGTGCACCTAAGAAACAGCTAACCAGTCCAAAATTAAGGGCTGATTGGAAAAGAATCCTCCAACTGCTTCCCCTGGTATTTCAAATGTACAGCTGTACATTTCATCTGCATTTTTGTAATTTTTTTTTCTAAAAATATGACCTTCCATTGTAAACTGGTTTCAGTTGCTGCAAAATAACAGTTGAAGATATTTCAAAACAAAAGATTTGGAGATTTAAAGCTAGGGAATGATGCAATATATACCGTAACCATGAATTTAAATGATATTAAAGATGCCGAATTTTTAAAGGAGAACTGAATTGCTATCAGACTCAGGTGGAGGCTTGGCCTCCTGGAAATTATTGCTGACTTTTATAGAAAATACAAAATATAGACATGAAATAATCTCCGTATTCCTAAAGCAGCTGCTGAGGAGGAAAGCACAAACCCAAGAAGTAGCTTGAAAACAGTGATTTAAAGCTTGAGTGTCCATAAATCATGCAGATGGCTTCTCGCCCCCCCTTCTCTGGTGATTAATTCAATATCTTCCCCAAAACAAAAACATGCTTTTTGAAATTAGAGATCAGATCATCAAGAGAAGCACCTAAGATTTCAAGGTCTAAACAAAAATTAATTTATTTTCCTTGCTCCTTGTACTTCTTGAAGACGCAGACTGAGAAGAAAATCGGGATTAAAAGAGATGTGCTTAGGGTGAATTCATCTGCTTAAACCTCACAGGCTCGGAGATGAGTGATTAAAAAACCATCTCGAACTTGGATGGAATCCACGTTGGTGGTAATGCACGCTCCGCGCTGGCGTTCCTCAGGCCCCGAGTCGTTATGAACCAGGCCTAGGGAACATTTGACTGGAGATGATACATGGATTATATAGGTCAATTATACACTTAATCTGCCTTCTGGAGGATTAAGTATTTGCAGATTGACTCTGCCTTTGGCTTCTCCGTGGCAGTTATCAGATCAGGAAGGGGCCCCTTACCAAACCCGCCCCATAAGCACTTAATCAGGCAGTGCGGTCAGGTTCGGATGGGGCTGCTGCTCTGTGTTCTTTGCCTTGTAGAGATTTTAATTTGCTGTTCCATTATCAAATCGGGTATTTGTCCACTTTATGTGTCAGCACAATAATTGAGTGTGAATATTTCCCATTAAAGGGGTAATTTGAAAAATGAAACCTTTGCCTACTAAAATGTATTTGCTATATTTATATATGAAACCACAGATAACCTTATTTCAATAACCTTATTAAATTACAAAAGCGCGATGCAGGTGAACATCTATCAATCCAACTAAGAGTCCTCCTGCTCGGGGAAGTAACTGCTAAATAGGCTACAAGGAAGCATTATGTTATTCTGTTATATCTGTAAGGTGCATAGCTGTCCGGGTGAAGGAAACTAGTCCCAAAAGCACAATGTGGGGAGAGGTGCACAAGACTCACCAATATAACAGGTTGTGGTTCCAGGGGGCTGATAAAGAAAATCAAGGCATGCGGCATCTGGGCACTGAGATAGTGAGTTCTCTCCTCTACAAGCAATAAGCAGGTTTGAGCACCCCAGATGGGAGCCATGGCGTAGTGATCAGGGGCCTTGCTTCAGAGCCTTCAGACTTCACCCTGATCCTTACAAGCTGGGTGACCTTCCACAAGGTATTTAATCTCTCAAATCTTCAGCCGATTCATCTATGTAACAGAGATGATAATAAGCAGAACCTCTCGTGGAGTCGTTCCGGGGGTGAAATGCTGCATGCAGCTGCAAGCACCGGGCTCCGGGCGAGCGCTGGGTAAGTGTTAGCGGTGGCCACCACCATCATCATCACCACATCACCATCGTCCTCGTCGTCCCTGAAATGGGCATGCTTTTCCCACACCTCCTCTTTTCTTGTTGAACGAAATTCCGTATCCATCTAAGGTGCTGTAAGAGCCTCGCTTTCACTTTAAGATGCTAACCCCAGATTTGCTGAGCGTTGTTTGATAGACAGGAGCCTGGTACCTTTTTAAAAAACTTCTGGTAAAACGTAGCTCTGAAACAGGCAGAATAACAACGGTCAGGACTGGTACCTTGAAGTGAGCCAGATGGGAGTAGGAATCCTGGTTTTGCCATTGCTGAGCTGACTTCAGGTGAATAATTTAGCCTCTCCAGACCTCAGTTTCCCCAACTGTAAAGAAACTGACTTCTTACCATAGTTGTGAGGACTGAGTACCGTAATGGCTATAGACTGCATCGTCAACAATTCAGGAAGCCTTTGGTCATCCACATTATCATCTCATAGAATTATTTGTTCCTGCAAGTGATTTTGAATTGACCTGGCCCTACCCCCTAAACAAAACCATAGTGCCTTGGCACATTAATCACATTTGACCTTCTGAATGTGAGGAGTTTTTTAGGGCATGGAGGAATGGCTAATACCTTTTATTATTACAGATGTAGTAAATGGGCATTGTTGACATTTAGAAAATACAGCTATGCAGGGATACCTGGGTGGCTCAGTAGGTTAAGCATCTAACTCTTGATTTTGGCTCAGGTCACGATCCCAGGGTCGTGAGAGCGATCATCATGCTTGAGATTCTTTCTCTCCCCCTCTTCCTCTGCTCCTCCCCCACCCCCTTGCCCACACTCTCTCCCTCTTAAAAAAAAGAAAAATACAGTGAAGCAAAAATAAGAAAACGCTATGACCCCAGCACCCAGAATTATTACTTGAGTATTTATTCTTTGGGATCTTTTTCTATGTGCTTATATACATTATGTATTTTTTAACAAATTTAGCAGAAATTGCTTTTTTAAGCTAATGATTTCCATTTTCCATGTCAATAAATGTTCATCTAATGCACTGTCCATATTCAGAATCCCCCAGTTGTCCCCCAGATATTCTTGACATCTGGTTTGGGCAAACCATGGCCACATACCACATCTTGTGGTGATGCTCTTTAAACTTCTTTCTACCACCACTGGCCCTTTTTGCGTGATCCTGACTCGTTAAAGGGACCGCCGTGCCAATTGTTCTACAGACTGGAGGAGTTTATTACTAGCTAAACATAGAACTGATTTGAGGAGGGAAAAAAAATCTAGCTGAATTCAACCAAGTAGTTCTTTTAGACATAATTAGTATCTCAGCATAATTCAACCAGGGTTTTTTTAAAGCTGTTCTTTGTATGTAAGGAGAATTTTTGAAGCTGGCTCTAAAAAACAAAAACAAAAGCAGTTAAACTGCAAAAAATCCACGGAGGCCAGGGTACACGTTGGCTATGTGAAGAGCTACAGGGATTTTATTTGATGTATTAAGGCACAGATATGTGAGCCTGGATGGGTAAATCTGGGGTCTACGGTCCAGTGCCTTTTGTGTCCCTGTGACTTCTGTGGTGAAATCTTGGACTAGTAATTGACATACGTGCCTCTAGACCATTAGGAAGGTTCCTTTGTTAATTCTGCTAGGATTTTCCCTGAGGTTATCAATCTGAAATTAAGCCCTCCAAATCAGTCAGAAGCTGAGCTTTCAGTACTCTTCAGATCAAATTTTAATTGAACTCTGACTTTGTCCTTATTTTCTTCAGTTATGAGACTAAAGAGCATATATTCCAGTCTATAAGGACATGCTTTAGAATCTGTGTGATTGTATATATTGGAACGGGAAAGTAAATCTGAAGTGTACCAGAGAAAGCAGTTAGGAAAGGAGAAACAGTTGTTGCTTTTTTCTCCATCTAGTTTTGAACCCCAAAGTAAATTCTTGACAATTAAGCCATGTCCTGAGCCATGCATTAGAGCTGTAGAGGGGTGTCATTACCCAAAAAGATTATGGAAACTGGACAGAGTTAGAGGGAAATGAGAAGTAGTGGGCCTCTCCCTCCCACCCTGATTTGCAACGTTACTATATTACCAGATACACATGCACATGCACTCATGATTGGGGTTTGAATTCTTAGAGGTGAACTTCAGACCCAAGACTCTTCCAAGTGGGAATTATAGGACAATCCAAGTTCATCGTCATGGCTTTGCTCCTCCAGCACCCCTCAAAAGACCAATATCTTCTATCTTTTCCTACTTCCCCCACCATCCAAATCTGCCTCTAGCAGATTTGCTATTTCTTCCTCTGTTAAGGTGAAGACGACTTAGTGCTGCCTTTGTGGGGATATTTGCAATTTTAACAAAATATTTAGCCAAAAGAATAAAGCACTAACAATAGAAGTTTTTAGAAAGTGAGCTCTATTAGGGTGGGAGTGGGTGGACAGAAGAGTGTTTTGATGCCTCTGATGCCCTATTGCAATGAATCTCATATTCAGATATGAATCCTCTCTTGCCCCATGCCCTTCAGAATCACGAGCAAATGGTAACAATTCATTATTTTTCTTGGAGTCTTAGATATAGAGACACATTTCCATTCCACGTGGACATGGGAATGTGTCTCTCCATGCCTGATTTGAGGTTTCAGCAGCCCTGCGTGCAGGGAAGAAAAGGGAGCATTAATAGATTTGGATTATTTGGATTAATTGTGTCAAATGGATTATTACTACCCAAAAGTAATTGCTTTTGCTTTTGTTAGCCTCACCCTTACAGATTTATATTTCAATGGCATGTCTTCAAGTAGTTCTCTTCTAATCTAGCTGCTTCCTAAAGCCATTCATAGAAACAGGTCTCGTTGACTTTTCGGCAAACCTTATATAAAACCAGTCTTGAATTTTCTCTGAAGCTTGTGTTCAAGGAAGAGTTTTGCTAAGTGTCTTTATCAGAACAGCTTTCTCTGTTCCAGGAGACATTTGGTGAATACACTTAATTTGTTTTCTTTTCCAGAGAAGAATGTTCCAATAATCATTCTAAGAAGCCAGGCTGATTGCTCTGTTATATTAAGGTCACAGTAGCCTTGCTAACATGACCCACACAATACTTTTGTGTCTTAGAAACGGGTTTTTGTTTTCTTATGGCAGACTATGGCATGGAGGCAGTAAGCAACAGACTTATACATGACACACATGTGCACACATGCGGGCGCGAGCACACGCACACACACACACACAAACACACAGAGTAGCCAAGGCACATCTTGTGGAACAAATATTATCACATTGCATCGTAAGATACGAGATGTACTAAATCCTTAAATACTACCCATTAATTAACGAACTATTTTTCTCCCTGCTGGGTGATATAGAGGCCACCCCCAAAAGATATCACTGGCGCTCAATACCCAGAGTCATAGCCACTTGCTCTTTTTTTTTTTTTTTTAATGAATGAATTTAAAATGTCATCTACAGTCTTATTCTTCAAAGTGTGGTTCATGGACCATCAGCATCTGCCTCACCTGGGAGGTTATAAGAGGTGCAGAATCGCAGCCCTAACCCCAGCCCAGAGGAATCTGATCTGCATTTTAGCAAGATCCTCTGTGGATTCAAACGCACGTTAAAGTTTGAGAAGTCCCAGGCAAGATCAGTGCCTTTCTACCTTATTTGCCCACGACTCCCAGTAAGAAATATTGCAACCCAGTATGTGTACACACACACACACACACAATAGTTTATGAAACAATATTTACCCTCTGTGTGATGCAGTCTGACATTTTCTATCCCATCTTTCAAAATTGGTGGTGGTAACCAATAAAATGATTTTAGCACATACTAATAGGTCACAACCCTCAGTTTTAAAAACACACCTAGAACCAAGTTTCTCATTTGGAGGCAAGTAACTCTTTGTTGTGGGGTGCTAGTCTGTGTACTGAAGAATGTTGAGTGGCATCCCAGCTTCCACCCACTAGATGACAGTAGCACCCCCCTTTCAGTTGTAATGACCAAAAATGTCTCCAGACTTGGCCAAATGCTCTATGGGGCGGAGGCGGGGAGGCTAGGGAGTAGGAGCGGGAATCACCCCTGTTTGAGAGCCATTTATCTGGATGAACCAGAAAAGAAGTTAATGCCTGATGTGTACAAGGGAACCCCACCTCTCTGCATGTCAGATGTCCCTCTGCAACCACCACCACAGACACAATGAATATGTTATAGTAACAGCAACAGCAACAACAAAGTGTCCATTTGTCAACCAGGGAGTTTGCTTGGGAGCTGGACCAGTCTCAGAAATAGGTTATGTTTGGGGGAGCTTCATGAAACTACAGGAAAAGCTCTGAGCCATCGCGAGTCTTTACCCCTCTCACTGTCTCCCCCAGAATAGTCCACTCAGAGCTGGTGGAAGGATCTGGAACAGTGTGTTAGATCAGCAGTACTGATTCCCGCTTTGGCCTCCCTAATTGTTTGCTTTGCTTTTCTTATAATTCCACCCAGACTTTGGTTTAAAAAAAAAAAGTCATTTCTTCCACCAAGTGGCTACAAGTTATTTTTGTGTGTCCAAAAACCTGAAAAGAAGGCTCCACTTGAATACTTCATTCATTCCAAATTCCCATTTGAGAAGAGAATAGTTAATAGCCTCTTGTTCTTCTGTTAAACTCCTGCCAAGTGAATAAAAATCCAGTTAGGGGCACCTGGGTGGCTCAGTCAGTTGAGCATCTGCCTTCAGCTCAGGTCATGATCCCAGGGTCCTGGGATCAAGTCTCACATCGGGTTCTGTGCTCAGCGGGGAGCCTGCTTCTCCCTCTCCCTCAGTCCCCCCACCCCCCCATTCATGCTCTTTCTCTCTTTCTCTTGAATAAGTAAAATTTTTAAAAAAAATAAAAATACAAAAAAAATAGCAAAATAAAAATCCAGTTAATAGAGTCTAATGATTCACCTCCTGTATGAATATTCCATATCAGAAGGCTTCCAATGCTAGTATCACTTGCCATATTGGATTCCCTTGACTGCCTTTGGCAAAATTTTTTACACCAACCATCCATACATACCAACAAACCTCCAATCCTGCCCAGGATGGGAATATTATTATCAGATCTGTATGCCAATGAGGATATAAAAGCCCCTCTCATTTTTTGTGTAAAAAGAAATTTTTTTAAGGACAAATATTATGTGAAGTAAGGTAAGTTAAATTCATGAGTTTTCTCATGAAATTCTCAAAGTCACTTTTTAAGAAAGACAACTATCCCTCCTTTTTGTCCACAGAATTCATTATTTGGTCTAGAAAACTGTCCCATTAAGAGAAGGAAAACCAGTTATTAGGTGCCTCCCTAGTTTTGGGGAGCACAATGGCAGCTGTACTCATTCACAGGTGATTCGGCCCCACAGAGAACATTCAGCATTTTCTGGAGACATTTTGCTCTCACAGATGGAAAGATGCTATTTGCATCGAGTGGGGAGAGGTGAGGGATGTTTCTAAACGTCCTACAATGCACAGGACAGCCCCCCATGGCATAGAATTACCCAACTCAGAATGCCAGTAGTGTGGAGGTTAAGAAGTCCTGCTCTAGGTGATACCTGCACCCACACAGATCCCTCTGTCTTTTAATGACATGGGCTGTTTGAGTTTAAATCTTGGTACGCATCATGAGCAGTATCTGTGGGTCATTTTCAAGAATACTTGGCAGGTGGAGCACCTGGGTGGCTCAGTCGTTGCGCGTGTGCCTTTGGCTCAGGGCGTGATCCCAGGGTCCTGGGATTGAGCCCCACATAGGGCTCCATGCTGCTCGCTGGGAGCCTGCTTCTTCCTCTCCCACTTCCCCTGCTTGTGTTCCCTCTCTCGCTGTCTGTCTCTCTCTCTGTCAAATAAATAAATAAAATCTTAAAAAAAAAAAAAAGAATACTTGGCAGGTATCTCAGAAACTAGGCTCAAAATCCTTTTCATGGGGCGCCTGGCTGGCTTAGTCAGAAGAGCATGCGACTCTTGACCCGGGATCGTGAGTAGGAGCCCCATGTTGGATGTAGAGATTACTAAAAACAAATAAATTTTAAAAATCCTTTCACAAGATTCAACTAAGGCCCTAAACATTAAAAGCTAAGGAGTTCTTAACATCTACCTTTCTCAGCTTGAACTTAACACTTAACCATATATAGTTCCTAGGGAGTTCCCCTACTTCCATGAAAACTCCAGTCTTGTTAGTTAAATAAACCACAACAACTTCCTTCTACTGGAAGGTGTCCCTTGAAGTCTTTAAGGGACTGGCTCTTTTATATCAAGCAGATCTTCAGAGCATAGGCTTTGCAGTAAGACATCTCCAAGCTCAGTGTCTCGGTCTGCCACTTACTAGCTGTGTGACTTTGGGTAACTTACTTAACCTTACCAAGCCTCAATTTCCTCCTCAGTAAAACTGAAAATAAAAACAGTACCTGGCTCTTTTTTTTTAAGAGGACAAAATGAGACAATGCCTACAAAGTATAAACCACAGTCTTGGCACATGGAAATTACTCCACAAATGTCTCTTCTTGTTGTTCTCTCCATCAGTAGTGGTGCTAACGTAAAAACCAAGACACGCCCTCGCCTGATGCTAAGGTAGGCTTTGCAGCAGAGAAAAAAGTAGTGATACATTCCATGCCAACAGGAATATTAAAAGTCAGGGATGAAAAGCTCAGAGAATCTGATGGCAAGTAACAAATAGCCTAGTTGAGCTGCTGGATCCCTAAAGAAAATCTGCTTTAAAGTAGAGCAAGATCCAAGTGGGAGGGGGCCTCAGAGGAAGCAGCACTGAGCTGGATCTAGATGCCTAAGATTCGGGAAGGAGAAAGAGAGGATTCTGTGCTCAGGCACAAGGAAGAAGACATTACTGCCTCCCCTGGGAGCGCTCCTGCCTTACCCACACCACGTCTTCATCAGCCTTAGAGCTGCTTTTTGGAGAGGTCATTTCAGAATTAGACAAAAGATGGCTTCACCCAGGTTATGATGACTCCAATCTAGGTATCCAGATATTTGCTTTGTAGGCATTGGCTTCTCCATCCCCTTAAAAGCTAAATTCTTTTTTATATTAATATGAGTTTTTCTGTTTTTTAATATGTGCTTCTTAACCCGGGATATACATCAGAATTATGTATTTTTTTATTTTTAAAATGTACTCACCCCAGCTGTATACCAAAAATTCTGAGTCAGTTGATCGAAGATAGGGCTCAGGCATCTGTTTTGTTTTTTGGATTTTTTTTTTTTTAAGTCCAAGGATTTAATCTGATCGGGAATTGATTTAAAGCAGTGATTCTCCACTGTGGATGATTTTGTCACCCAGGGTATATTCGGAAATGTCTAAAGACACTTTTGGCTATTGCAGCTTGGGTGGGAAGTGGATGTTACTGACTTCTAATGGTAGATGGTAAACATTCTACACTGTAAGGACAGCCCCCCGCCACAAAGAATTATCTGGCCCCAAATGTGGGTAGTAGTAAGGTTGATGAATCCTGATGTAGGAGATAAAAGATACCGAAAGACATGTTTATATTAATTTCTGTCAATACCTTTTCTACTTTGTACCCTACAAAACAACTTCACAACCTTTTTTTAAAAAAAAATTTCTATAGCAACAGTACACAGAGCTAGGACAAGGTACTATTATTTCCATTTTTAAAACAAGAACCTGAGATCCAGAAAGCACTTGCCCAGAACCTCAAGACTCCAGGGGCCCCAACTCCTGCAATTATGGTTTTTCCGTCCCCAACCTCTGAGAGCAGTGAAATTGTCTCTCTCGTTGACCATGGTGTCCCCAGTGTGTGGCATCTACAGGCCCTCAAGGTTCTTTGTTAAACAGGTGTTGGTGAATCCCCAGCCCCCACGTATTATCCGTGTACCTTGTCAGGGATATTTTCTGTTTCTGATTCTAACTCTAAAAATACTAATCAAGGCCATTAAGTGTCTCACTCTCTGAATGTTTATACTTTTCACCTGATTTTTCCAGAAGCCTTGAATATATAATGTTCTGGTTAATTTAATGAGAGATGAGTTGTTTGGGCCCATTTGATTTTTTGGTTAATTTGAAGATTCATTGAAACACCATTTCTATTTCTAATTTTGAAACAATTTGTAAAATGTCTAAATTTCATTTTCTGCCTTTTTTTGAAACAATCTAATTTCCTCGGTCAGGATCTTTTAGGGCTCTCTGGCTTTACCCTACTTAATCCCAAGGGTCACGCTCCAGTCATGAAAATGTAAAACGAGTGAATTGTCCAGGCTTGCAACACTAATAACTTCCCAGACTCTAAATACAGTGCTCTTTCTGCCATACCCCGTGCCTCAGGAAGATGGAGCTGAAATGTTTATTAGCCCAAAGCACATCCGAAAGCTGCTCTCTTGATTTGATCCCAAAGAGGACTTTTGTGGGGAGGAAAAAGGGCATCTTTCTCCTAAAAGTCAAATGCAAACAGGGGGAACAATTCCAATTAGTTGAGGGTTTTAATAAATGGCTATTTGATAACAACAGTGATAAATTTTTTAGAGATTCTTTGATGTACATTTCCCATCTTACAGCTGTGGGGCTGAGGAGAACCAAAATTTATTAGGTACTCTCTGTGTGACAGGTACCCTTCTAGATACTCAAATGTAATAATAATTCATATAATTCTCCTAACTTCCTTGGGAAGTAGGTTTTTACAGATAAAGAAGTTGGGTCAGTGAAAGGTAAATTGACTTCACTTATTTTAGAAGGCTGGGAAGTGATCAATCCTAGATCCAACGCCTGTCTTTCCGATGCAGAGTAGACACCTAACCATAATATCTTAGGGGGAAAAAAACCCTTATAGTACTCAAATATGTGCCCCAAAAGTCCCACTCCACTGACTGCTCCGCATCCCAGATTCATCTCCTGGGGGTTTAGTATAAGTGAATCCCTCTTTCCTTGCACAGTACCAAGGCAGCAATTGCAATTTCTTGACCCCTGGTAGAAGGTGGCTTATTAGTCACGGCTTGTCCACTCACAATGAGGGGAGTCACATATCTAATCAGGCAGACCCCCTAATAAACATTCGACTGCCAGGGCGGGCATCTTCCTGAATGGGAGGACATTGTCACAGAGCTTGAGTTCAACCTAGACCTAAAGGTGAGAGATCCCAGGAAGTGCTTCTGTACCCACTTCAGGGTGAAACCCCATCCTCAGCGGAGAGGGACCACAGCACAGTGGGGAATCTTGCATACCATATGTGCTGCAAAAACCACTTCTACCTAGGCCCAACTGAGGGGTGGGTTTCGGCTTTCAGTCTGTATCTCCCTCTGTGTTCTGTCTAAGATCTTTTATCCCGTAAGAATAAAGTTCTATGGTATATTTGGGGCAGAGGGAATGATGGTAACACAATACCATTACATCCCAGACAGTTGATAAATGGTTTAGGGTAGCAGTTTAAGTTCCTTAAGCAAAGCTTGACACAGTGGTATTATTAAACAACAATGCCCACGACTTTCCTATGAGGACTGTTGACTCTTTTAATCTACCCACTAGCGAAGTTTTCAATGGCACTCTGAGGTTTCACAGATCAGCAGTGCCTTACAGGAGAGGAAACGTAATCCAAAATTATAGAATAACGTGGTTATGCAATCTGTGCATAATACAAATGCAGTTGCAACTAAATCATTACATGGTTATTATCCAGTAATGCCTCAGGTGTCAGCAATGTGAAAATTTGTGATCAGGTATCACGGAAGTCCTTCCTTGATTTATTTCCAGCCAAAGCTTACAATAAACAATGTGACAAGTGATGACAGAGGGAGGGAGAGAGAAAGGAAGGGAGGGAAGGAGGGAGGGAGGGAAGGAAAAAGGGAAGGAAAAAAGGAAGAAAAGAGTGAGCAAGAGTTGTTTTTTCATCTTGAAGCTTTAAAGAGCTTACCAGAGAGATCGTCAGCTGTTAGCCAATCCTTGAAAGTGGCAAATCCCTTGGCCGGTGGAAAGTGGTCTCTGCATTGTTTCTAAAGAGTTTGTTTATTCAAAATATGTCTGCTTTTGGCATTCAGTTTCCAAGTGAGTGGGGGCTCGGGGGTATAGGCTGAGGTCAGCTCTGTGCACTGACTAATGAAGCTGGCCCCTACGTAGGGCTTCTGAACACCACCAAGTAGTGGTGACCGAGGCACAGGGGACAGGGACGTGGACGTGAGGGAATTCTTTTAAAGGCTCCCCACTTGGCTTACACAGAATTAGAGAAGTGGAGGCCTGTTTGCATTTGTTGGTGTACATTAGAAATGAATTTGGGCATTCAGCTTAAAGAACTCACTAACGGCAAGATGCACAAAGAAATGCTATTATGTATTTAGCACAGTCTTTGTAAGCTTGGCCAGGCAAGGGGGTTTATCAAAAGAAATATGTAAATAACACAACCTGCTTTACAAAAGAAAAGAGAACAAAATTAATCCAAGACATCGTGGTATAATACTATTTTCTGCCCTCAGCTTTTCTTTTTATAACTTGAGACATGCAGCCTAACAGTTCAGCACAAACAATAGCACGCTCAAAGAAGGGAAAAAAAAAACCACCCAGACCTGGGGCATCCCCTCAGTCCTTAGGAAAGAACTCCAAATGAGTCTTCAGCCTCACGCACAATATTATTATTAAATCTAACATGATCATAGCCAAATCGTTGGCTTGGGCACAATCCCCCATTCTCCCTCCTTTTTGGGGATAAAGGGGGAAGTGTTGGGAGGGGTGGGGGAACCAAGCCAATCAAAGTTAAAATAAAGTCTCTTTCTAGCAAGACTACTGTCTATAACATGTTGTTCCTTATAGAAAGTGGGATATGGTGGCATTTGCTTGATTAACTTGCTCGACAAAAGTGACAGCTGCTGTGGGTGCATGCGGATAAGCTACACGGCGCAGTTCCGCCTTTGTACATCTGTCAGCAAAAAGGGAAGAATAAAGAGTGAAAAGAGACAAATTGGTCCCAAAAGACACTCCATTCAACTTAGGAGGTTTGCCCCATTCAGGCGCTTGCTGTGCGCCTCAAGTACTGAGAGCTTATTCAATTTCATTCACTCTTTCGAATGAACCCACAAGTGTTTAATTTCTTATTCTGTCACCTCAAAAAGGTGGGGGGGAGGGTGGAGATGAAGGGGGAGGGCACCTTGGGGACGGGAAGCATTAATGGCAAGGCAGGGTGATCCAGGCCGCACACATTAACTCATGGCTAATTTAGGGTTTAACTCTATGTGCTCAGGTCCCGGACCCATCTGAATATTTCAGTGGGAGACCTGATGCAGACTTCTTATCTCCTGGCTGGTGGATCCCAAACCACCCAGATATCAAGGGCACCCAGCAAGGTCAAGTGTGTGTCTTGTGTAAGGACAGTGGCCTGAGGTTTATGCTTTTTCCAGAGCTGGGGTGGCAGGCGCCCCAGGATAAGGTTTGGGTAAGTGATCTGGCAAATGTGGGTTTTTTTTTTTTTCCCTCCCAGAAAGAGAAAAAAAATTAGAGTCACACGCAGTGAGAAGTAGTAAGAGGGGAATATGGTTTCCAGAGATTAAAAATAAAACAAGAGGAAAGGGCGCCATTGGGAGGCAGAGCCCAGCTGCACATGGGGAAAACACATGTTAACTTTTAAAAAGCAGCACTCTGTCTTTCTCTTCCTCGTCCCGGAGCCCCAGCATCTGAACCTGTTTTCTGGCCTCCTTTACGGGGGCAGTTGCTCTGCACACACAGTGTTTGCTCCTGGGAGTTTCAGAAGGCTTTGCCAGTGCACCTGCCCCACCATGCTCTGCCCAGTCTCCTGCCTTCTCCTATCCCGCCTTCAGGCCACCCTGCCCACTCTGTGAAACCCAGCACTCCTTCCAGCTCCCGGGCCAGCGGCAGAGCCCTGTCCCTGCACCCAAGCTTTCTTCAGTGACTGCTTTTTAAGATTTTATTTATTTATTTGAAAGAGAGAGAGAGCACAAGCAGGGAGGAGAGGGAGAAGGAGATTCCCCCACTGAGCAGGGAGCCCGACGTGGGGCTCGATCCCAGGACCCTGAGATCGTGACCTGAGCCACCCAGACACCCCCAGTGACTGCTTTTTGGAAACTACTCAGTGCCATCTCTGGCTCCTCAGAAGATTGCGCCCTTTCCTTATGAGAAATCACTTCCCATAGAGCCTGGGTTCACTAAGCTGACATGGGTCTAATTTTTTAATTAAACTGTTTAGAGGACTCTGCAAAAGGGTTCTGGACCTCGTAGTAGTTGTTGGCTTTTGTTGTCTTGGAATCTTGGAGTTTTGGACAGGGCCTGTTGGATGCTCTATCAATGTCTTTTTCTTTCTTATCTGCTTGGAAAGTAGCTGTGTGGTTTGACCTCAAGCATTCCCTTTACCGATTTACCTGAACATTTCCCACGTAACAGCGTGGAAAGTATGTGAATGTAAAGACACGCTCTTTTGTACTGAGAGTAACGATTAAAACAGCTACAGTCCAGGAAGGCGACTCCCTAAAGTCAGTGCAGATTCTCCTGCATAAGAACTTCAACTTTGACTCACAAAACTCTCATGATTCATGACTCTAGAAAGTTTGATATGTGCAAATTATGAAATTACCCCTAATGTGATTAACCAGCCCTGTTTTAAAATGACAAAGTTGGCACTCCACTTTATCTTTCCGTTCTGTACATGAGTTACAGTCCTTATTTTAGAGTCTGATTTCTATAATCATTTCTATATGGTATGCAAATTTCTTATTCAGTTGCTTACGTCAATCTGCTTGCAAATTAATGCATTTAACTCTAAATGCACTTCCCGTACCTAAGAAGCAATCAGCGAGTGGGCAGATGCTGTTCGTGAATAATATGAATTCAATTCATAGGATGAATCCTTCTTCTACTTCTGAAGTCCTTGTATACATATCAGAGAATAGTTTTCAGATAAATTATTCACAATTCTCACACGGATAATGGGTGCTAGGATGTGCCACCAAAACTAGAATTTTGTTTTCAACATAATTGAGCTTTAACGGATTGAGATGACTTTGAAAGTGTGAATTTGGATTATAACTATACATTTTCTCAAAACAGTAGGTTCCTTTGAGAGGACAGAGGCTAAAGGCATGGGGGTCCATTTTCTCAGTGCACAGGGAGGCCTAGGAATAAATCCTCAACGTATCCACAGAAAAATAGGCCCCAGAAAAAGGTATTGTTAACCGTGGTCAGTTTGTTAATGCCCAAACTGCACACCTGCCCTGGGCGGCCCGGGTGGCTGACGAGGCCTGGTTAGAAGCTGACTGGGGCTCAATCACATTCGGCTCATTATTTACGTCTTTGGAGAAAGAAAGAGTCTGAACTGAGAAAATCCAGGTACGTCAGAGAGCTGTTCTTTTTCTCTTAAATATCTCAGTTCCCCAGTCTGCTTGCTGAAAGTTAGGTATCAGCCTCAGACATTTGCTGAACAACTTGTCTGTGAACAGAAGTCGGAAACTCAAGTTTGTCCTGATTTGCTGTGATGTGTTCTGCGGATCAGCCAGGGGCTGTTGGAACAGCTGCTGTGGGGCCCATGTTCCATCTTTCATTCTGGGTTTGACCACTAGTCACATTTTCACTCAGTTACTTAGAGGACCAGCAGGTTGACAAGTCATGTTGTGTACAGGCAAGCACAGATCTAATTTTGATACTTAAATTGGATTCTCTCTTTTAGGACAGCAGGGCTTTGGAGGCTAATCAAGAGAGGGGAGAGGTAGATTTTGCCATTTGGGTACCTTAAGTTCAAAGGTGGAAGAATTTTGCAGGAAGATATGCCTTGCTCCTCAGTTTACTTTATATTAAGCAGGGCATGGAATAGAAAATATTATTTACTTAGGGAGACCGTGGGATTCCTGGAGAGTCAGAAGCAGGAGAAATATAATGAAAATTAATAGCCAATTTATTACATATGGCTTATTATTTTTCCTTTTCTCTCTTTTTCATAGAGAATGAATTCATACAACTCTGTGCTTTAGAAATGTAAAATAGGATTTAAAAAGTAACTATTTCTTGAGGTCGTTGAGAGAATTAAATGAGTTTAATTCATATAAACTACTTAGAACAGTGCCCGACACGTACGTGCTCGTGAAACAGTACCTATTATTATTGTTGTTATTGCTATTTATTAATATTAATGTCATTATAGAGATTTTTTCCAAAGTGGGTTCAAAGGAACATAAGTACCCTGAAATGTATTAGTAGGTGGGTCATGGAAAGCGGTTCTTTAGTCAGATACATTTGGAAAATATGAAGCAGAGTTAAATGCGTTTCTGTACTGCAGGACTTATCTGAACGTTTAGTTTGTTAGGTAACCCTGACTCTGAATTACCAACAGCATTTAGACAGAGGATAGAGCATGCTCATGTCTTTGCAGCATGCTCATGTCTTTGCAGACACATTCACAGGCCCATGAAAAACACCAGCCTGGAAACGTTTGTGCCAGTATTACTTTTATTTCCTTTTGACATTTTGCAGTTAACCCCCTCTAGATAGTCTTCTTTGTCTAGAGTTAGCTCTGGTATGATAAAATGCCCAACGTTCCCCAGTAAGAGTCTCTCATTCTCCTCCTATCAAACTCCGGAGCTGATAGCTAGAGGCCCGCTCGGGGCACACGACTTGCGCTGCAGCTGGGAGGCTGCTGGCCTTTGGTGCACACGTGTTCTTTTCTTTTTATTGGGCATTGTTCTGTGTCTTCATGATGTTTTTGAACACATCCCACAGCCTCAAACCCATAAACTTCAGAATATCCTTGGATTCCAAAGGTGACAGGCCCTTACTCAAAATTTCAAAACAAGTTCTTATCTTGGACAAAGAGAGGAGTGGCCTCTATCTGGAGCTTTCCAGTCCAAGTACGTATCACCGTTGAAATACATAAAAAGGTACAGACTCTCGGGATTGGCTGAGCTGAGCTGGGAGCCCTGCGATAAGAGGTCACTGGTGTGAGTTACTATGGTAATTGAGCACTATCAGGACACTCTGGCTCTCATGAGCGTTAAAGCACGTAATAATAGGCGAACAACAGTGGTTAAAGCAAGCAGTAGGATTACTGTGTTCTTTTGTCAGAAGTATATAATGTCTAGTAGTCAGTTTTAAAGACTTCTCAACCCCCAAATCCACCCCACCATCACCTGCTGAGTAATTTTGTATGCTTAATCTCCTGCCCTCAACTCGAAGATCTCTGCTAATTTGAAGCAAATGGGTATTTCTGACATTAAATAGGGCAGCAAGGAAGCTCTGACCTAGAAAGCCCGCGTTCTGAAGCAGCGAGAAAAATATTCTTTCAACAATTTTTGTTAAGACTCTTTTGAATGAAGGGGGTGTAGGGAATAGCTTTCACTGCAATGGGAGGTTTCAACCTCCCAAGGAAGGGTTTTTGCAGACCAAGAAAAAAAGAAAGAAAAAGGAAAGAAAGAGAAACTTGCAGAGCATCCCCACTCTCAACTTCCCCCATAAAACTTGTCACTTCGCATTGCCATCCGCTACCGCAACAATAATCACTCTGTGCCTATTGCTAATTGCAAGCACAGCTGAGGCCCAGCGGGGGGCCCTTGCACAGTCTCAGGCCTTTATACGAGGCTCAATCTGTTGTATGGCACTTGTTCACACACAAAAAAACTACCAGCAAAGGCAGAAAGAGGCAGAGTCACAGGTTCCTTGTAATCCCTCCGCCTCCCCGCTGACAGCCCAGCCCTAGAAGCATTCCTGGTTTTGTCCTCCTCTTTACAAAATCTGAAGTGACCTTAAGCTACGTGCATGTCAGCTTTTGAATGTCGAGTTGCCGGCTTCTTCAGGTGCATTAAGGAGCAGGGGGGGGCTACATCTGGCTTCTGCGTGTCTGTTTGCAGCACCCCTGGGGCGAGCTGTGGCTTCCTGTAACATGTAAAATATGAGTGTGAACTCAGGGTTCATGGCAAGGAACAGGAGGTCATGCCTCCATTCAGTTCTAAGTAAAGAAACTGGGAGTTTGCAGATGTTTTTCTGTATGTGTAATGACACCACCCCCCTCCCCAGCCACCGAGCAACCGAGCGCCGTTTTTTGATAAAATGTGCCACAATCAGTGTGCTACTTGCAGATTTATTCATATCAATTTTTGCAATTTATATATTCAGAGACAAGATTGCTATTTCGGCAACTTTATGTTGGATGCCGTACGTTTGCGTCTAGAGAAAGAGGGAGAGAAGTATGGGGCGGGGAGGGTGGGCACAGAAAGAAAAGAAATTAAGTCTGTTCCTCGGGCCACCAGCTGGGATGTTGTCAAGGAGACAAAGCATCGGACAGGAGGGTCTGTGTCCCCCTTTTGCCCAGCGGTCACTTCCTGCCCAGGCCTAGAGGTGGGAAATCTATTGCTTCTGGCCCAGAAGAAGGCCCACTAATGGCTACTGTGAGGAAGGGAGTAGAGTTGGAGCTGGTGGAGAAAATCCCCTCAGGAAAGGCTCTGGCAACCAGAAGAAAGGCCTTCCATCCTCCCGAGAGGTTAAGAACAGGTAGGCCCAAGAAGATGCTTGGCCCCGGCCTCCATCTGGGCCTGGCAGGGGGTGTCCAGCCCCTCGTGTCCACCTTACCACCCTCCTGTCCGGTTTCCACTTCCAGAAATTTCTGTTCCAAGCCCAAACCTCAGACCGTATTTTCACCAACGAAAGACATTGGTTGAGCAAACATGGAGATTAATCCTCCTTAGCCTGGGGAATAAACGCTCCTCAGTGGGGCAGGGTTAATTGCTGAGCTTGGTGCAAAGATCATTTTGAGGCATTTAAGAAATACATGATTTTTATTAGTACAACTGTTCCATGCAGGAGTTATTTCTCAGCAAAGGGCAAAAGCTTTGCCTGCCTTGCATTATTAGCCTAATTCTACTTAATTGTTTCCTAAAATAAGGGCTTCCTGAACACACATTCCAAACCTTAATAAGTCTGTTGTGCTGGGAGTGATTCTGGATGGGGCAGCTGCTGCCCTTTTGGGCAGAGGAACTGGGATCTTAGAGATGAGTGCTGCTTGATCAAATCTATGCTTGGAAAATCAGGGGCGGGGGGTCTGTCAGGGGCCAGGGGAGTCTCTGTGAAAACATAGGAGGTGACGTGTTGCGCAGTGTGAAAATGCATCCTTTTTTGTTGTTTGGACCCAAGCCTCTATGAGGATTCTTAGTTCTCGTCTCTAGGCTTCATTTAATTCTATTTCACAGATTTAGAAATGTTGGCCCTGTGGCATGTTTTAAATAAACCAAATAAATGACTGAGCAAATGCTACCAGATTTGTTCTTTGTTCTTCACCGTCTCAAAACTCGGCCTCGAGAAATTGTCTCAGTCCTGGTATTAAACGAAATGCCCATGTTCATCTTACAAAGAATTTTTTGGATTTTTGTCAAACATGCTTGGGTGTTCGGATTAGAATCTGTATATTGTTGCATATCTGAGCTTTCTTAAGGGAAGTTTCCTTTTCGGTATGGGAAGTGATTTTTTTTTTCATTTCCCATGTTTTTGTTTTAATTGTGGCAAAATAATCATAACATAAAATTTGCCACGTTAACCATTTCAAAGTGTATAGTTAAGTCGCATTGAGTACATTCACACTGTTGGTGTAACCAAGTCTCCAGAACGCTTCATCTTGCAAAACTGAAATTCTGTACCCGTTAAACACTAACTCCCCATTTCCCCCTCCCCAGCCCCTGGCAACCACCATTCTGTTTTCTGTCTCTATGAATTTGACTATTCTTGGGCCCTCATATAAATGGAATCATATAGTATTTGTCCTTTCTCCACCAGCTTATTTTACTTAGCAGAGTGGACTCAAGATTCTTCCATGTTGTAGCATATGACAGTATTTCCTTTCTTTTAAAGCCTGAGTAATATTCCACAGTGTGTGTCTATCACCTTTTGTTTATCCTTCCTCTGTCCGTGGACCCTTGTATTGCTTCCGTCTTTTGGCTTATAATTGTTATGAGTAATGCTAATATGAACATGGGCATGCAAATATCTCTTCAAGATCCTGCTTTCAGTCTTTTGGCATCTATACTAAAAAGTGGCATTGCTAGATCCTTCCCTAATAGCGCTCCCTCGGGGTGTGGGACTGGTAAAATCGTGGTGTTTGCATTTGAGCTGAGATAGCGCCCACAGTTGAAAATTCACATTAGTGCCTCTGCTTTCCCATCATATGCCTTCCTATCATTAGGTAGATACCTATGGATTGATCTTTGGCTTCATTCTCATTCAGGGAGGATAAACTGTTTCCAGCAATATCTTACAAGTATTAGGAAAGAAAACCTTCCAGAGACCATCACATCTGCCTGCAGGCAACCACCTGCCATATTGAGACGTGGGATTGGGCAGGATTCATGGGGTTTCATACAGTCCGATTCTTTCAGGAGCAACAAACTCCTTTCCAATCTGGCTTTGGCTAGCGTGGATAGTTTACAGAGATTGCCAACAAGTTAATCAAACCATTAAAAAAAAAGGAAAGGAAAAAGAATGTCTTCCAGAGGGAGACCCCTGGATAGTCCATGTAAGCTTAGCTTTGAATTAAACTCTCCCGCTTGATTTGCTTTCCTTCAGGACTCTAAGTTCCCTTGTATTTCCCCCTCGACAAGTAATAGTTCAGGCCTGACTTGGGTAAGAAGGGGGCAATGCATTAGGTCAGGATCCAAGTACAGATTTATCATTTCGAACATTCATTTGAAATGTCAGTGCTAAAGACACTTGTTGTTGGATATTTCTGCATATTTCTTGGTTAGAGTTCAAATTTGGTCTTGAATAGATAACTGTTTTTTTAATGAAAGAATATTAAGGTATTGTTTAGGCCCTTTCAGAGAAGGTTAAAATAATATTGCTCCCAAATGCTAACTTCTATCCATCTTCCTGTAGAAGAATCAACAGTAACAACTTAAATCAAGGTTTTAAAAAATTATTTCATTTGCACTATGTCTTCCTTATGCAAAAACACTAAAGGCAAAGAGTGGGCGAATGCTCTAGGCGCCAGGTTGTTGGTGAATATGGTCTCTGGTGCCTCTGACTTCCCCATGGTCTGGATCGCATCAGACTTTCAGGGGTGTAATCCAGAGTTTAGTACCTTGAAGGGCCACAGCACTAAGACGGCTTTGCAAAGACCTCAATGAAATGGGTGTTTTAGGCATCCAAAGAATTACATAGTTTGAAAAAAGAAAAAAAAGCTCCACTAAAAAGGACTTTCAAGACAGCTCGGAAGTTCATTCTAATTACCTGCATCCTCTGATGTTGCGTCTGGTTCTCTTTTGGTGTATTTGTGCTTTTAGCCGAGCGTCCTGAAGCTGTGACCGGGAAGTACCCATTTCTAGGTGCAGTTGTTCAGGGGAACCAAATCCTAAATTACAGTAACACTGGAGGAAAGCAGAAGATTGCATCTTTCAGCTGTGTACCCGCTTTTAAAAGCACTCAGATGACCTGCCCTTTCAGAAAGTGTTGCTTCAGCCCTTGGGGAACTTTGACAAATCCTGAAATTTGCATGCAGTTGTTTACTCCTTTGCCCATTTGGCATAGATGGCTTGAACGTGCCAAGGTTTCTTTGTCAGACCCCGTCTGAATCTGGAATGGAACACTGAATACAACCAGATCCCTGGCAATCCTTAGACCTGAGAGACCCATGGGGCTGTGGAATTGTGGCTTGGGTTAGCGAAGCTATGGATACCTTGGTAGAAGTGTAAAGAAACCCAGGATGATGCTTTTCACATGCTCTTAAATTACCCCTATTGTAAGGAAGAAATGTGCATTGAAAGCTTCAAATGTAAAAGATTTCATTACGGTATTTCAATATAGCAATTTAAATGGGTTGTGGGGTTTTTTCCCCTCAACTAATAATAACCCACTTTTGTCACAAAAAGCAAAAGTGGAGAACTTAGTCATATGGGTGTGCTCACAGTATTATCTTCCTTTTTGACTCCTTGCCAACAAACAAAATGCCCTTGCCTTCATTAGACCCTCTAGGCAAGGTGCTGAGGCAATTTCTCTGATGCATGACTGTGTTGAGTTGGAGAAAGGGAACTTTTCAAAGAAAAGATGACCATCCTCCAGCATTCACTGTGTTTCTTCAGTCCAGAAGTGCAGATTGGTTACCAAGAGGTTATACATTGCCTGTTTGCACAGACATTTTTAGAAGAATGGAAGCTTTCTAGGGAAGCTTCATGTAAACCTTCAGAGCTTGTACCTAGAGAGGTAGGATTCCCCATTTGTGAGGCAGGGCAGGATAGCATGGTTAAGGTCTTAACAGCTATCCTGTAGTATGTGCCTGGCTCTGTGGTAAGCACTCCACACATATTAACTCATTTAATCCCCCCCCAACAACCCTAAGTAGTTTTTATTATAATCCCCAATTAGCCGACGAGGAAACCGAGGCTCAGAGAGGTTAAGGGATTTACCAAGATTCAAACACAGGAGAGGCCCCAGTCGCATCTCTTCTCTTAGCCACTAGGCAGCCCTGCCTCTCAGCTCCCTCTCTTGCTAGCTGCCAGGCCACTGTCTCAGACTCCTCACCTGCTAACAGACACAGCTGTTGAGAATTTAGCCACGAGCTGCCCAGGCATTTAGTGCTGTGTCTGCCTGTCATATAGGCCTGACCATGCCGGTTTCAAAGGAAATACATATTTAGAAATGAACTAACAATAGAACTAGATCCTTGTGGATTTCAGCTATCATTTATGCTCAGGATATTTTGGATTGAGTCACAAATTTTTAACCCAAGATAGTGTGTGAAGTTGGTGTGTGGTGGTTATTGGCCCGTAAGCCAAATGCCATACTTTCCAAAAGAGCTCATTTTTACAATATTGGGCTAACTATGACCCTTAATCGTAGGCATGGGGCAACATGTCTTATTCACATATATATACATATATTTTGCTTGAAGCAAGACACTATAGTATGCATGTTCTACTTCAATAAAACTTTTTTTTAAAGATTTTATTTATTTGAGAGAGAGGAAGTGAGAAAGAGAGATCGTGAGCAAGGGGGAAGGGTAGAGGGAGAAGCAGACTCCCTGCTGAGCAGGGAGCCTGATGTAGGGCTTGATCCCAGGACCCTGGGATCATGACCTGAGCCAAAGGCAGGCGCTTAACCAACTGAGCCACTCAGGCACCCCTCAATAAAACTTTTTTAAAGAGAAAAGCGACAGAGAAGGAACTGGGTTTTGCACTAGACTATTTGCATTGAATTTGTTACTCTGCCTAAAACTGTTTCTTTTATAGCGCTTTCTGATGGCATCTTCTTTAATTTCACATGAAACCAAATTTCCCCAAGGTCCTACTATTTTACTGACCCTATTCACTAAAAACTTTAAAGCTTATGGTGTGTAGTTTTTCAGAACTAAAATTCTAATCAGTGTTGTAACTTTTGTATCTCCAAAACTCTCAGGAAAATTCAGTCCATTGTGATAAAGGCAACTTTTCTAGTTGTATTTCTCCTTGAAAACTCAGCCTGCCCCCAGTGAGAACTTTCTACCAGTAGCATTTGCTGAGTTACCAATCTAAAAGCAAATAAGAAGAGATCAGGTAGGGCTACAGGAGGAGAAGAAAAAATACACTTATTCTAGCTAAGAAGTGGCATGTCCTCATTCCCATCCAGTTTTTTCTGACCATTTCCATTAAGAGTCGGCAGATTGTCTCCCATCCATTAGTTCCTTAAGGCTGTTGAGTGGTTTTCCCACACTCTGCTTAGCGACTTTCTAAGCTCATAAAAAATAGAATCTTTCCAACCCCAAGCCAAGCGTGGCCTCTGAGGGAAACAGGTTCAACAACATTATCGTACCAACACACTTCTCCTTTGAGAATTTTAGAGCTGAATGACTTTGCTGAGGAACCACCTAGAATTGGAGTTCCCTCTCTACAAACAGGCCATTACTTTTTAACATTGTTGCATTGAATGGGACACTCATGCACATGTAGTGGTAAATAGCCAACTTGAAGCCTATCCTACCACTTACTAGTTGTGTGACCCCAGGCTACTAACTTAATTTACCTATGCCCTTTTTCCTCATCTACAAGATGAGGCCGTTAATAGTGTCAGCCTCCTAGGAGTCCAGCTCAATGATTGAATTATAAAATGCTTGCAGAATACTGTGCAGAACACATGAACATTGTAAGGGCTAGGTGTTCAATGAGTAGCTAACTAGAGGTTTCCCCTGCTATCTGAAAATAGAGCATTCCTCTGAAAACCTTCCGAAGCCAGAATGGTATAAAGTGAAGCAGCAATTACCGTTAATTTATATGGAAAAATTGTTGAGCTTCCCCAGGCCCCCAAAATAACCTCTCTTAGGCTTTTCTGATACTTTAGGACACGTCTGGCTAATGGATGCACAGAATAAATGGACATAAAGCACAGATGCTCAGAGACACAGGTCCAAGCTCTGGTGGCCTGAGGCTGGGATGCTGAGTGTAGTTCCCAGGGAAGGAGTTTGGGGGGGCCGCTCTCGCTGCTCAGGTTGCGCTCTGCCTCTCTGACGACTTGCTGCAGCAGAAACGCTGTCCTCTGTGCTTACTTTCTGCTTTTTTTCATGAAAGTGAAAATCCTTTCCAGTTTCTTTCAGTTAGCGAAAGCAGGGACTAATGTAGCTCTTTCGTAAAAGCGAAGTGGCCCAAGGTGAAATTTAGAAAAGTGGGGGACGCCTGCACTTTCATTAGCTGTGTGTGTTGCAGATCCGGTACGCAACAGTACTGCGTTTAAACCAGCAGGCTCTAAAGCCTGATCCATGGTTGCTTCCGTCAAGGGCATATGTTACCGTCGTGATCCACCGGTGAGGATGGAACCAAATGGTTCCCCGCTCGGCCTCTGTTCCTTGTTACCATTGCCACTCACAGGTGTGCGATATGGGATTTGCTCTGAAGACAAATGAATCATTAACAGTAAGGTCTCTTTAGGACATCAAATTAACATCAAGATAGGGAACGCCAGTTTCAAAGGAAATACATATTTAGAGATGAACTAACAATAGAACTCAGATCCTCCTCTCTGGAGGAATTTAGACGCATCTAGGTGGCCCTGACGGCAGAGGACATAAAGGCAGCAGCCATCCTGTAGTCACCGTCTTGCTTGCGATTAGGGGCTCTTCTCCAAATCTAAGTGGAAGTCCAGTTCCTGTGAATCCTCTATTGTCCAGTGACGTTCGGAGTATTCATTGTATCTCTCAATCCTGCAGCACTTCCAGGTGATGAAGTTTCCAGGGGAACAGGGAGCCCTGGGGCAGGGACTAGGGAGAGGTGAATGAGTCACTTCTCAGTTATAAAATTTAAGGGGGAACCGAGAAATACGGTAATTGAGATCAATAATCTTTTAGTACATCTTAAGAAGTCAAAATGAATGCAAATCATCCAAGATGAACAAAATATCAGAATATTAATTAAAGACAATATCTGGTCCTGCATTTGCAAGATTCTACCTCACTAGCCTCACCCTAATCCTGTCTATAGTGAACCCCGATATTACAGAAGAGACAGTTATGTATAAGGGTTTCTCTGCATGAAGTCAGTGTGTTTACAGGGCACAAGGTGTTACCTGATATATCTGTATATTAACTGTCGAAGCTCCTACTAGAAATGAATGATGAAAATTTCTTTGTGTTGTATATTGAAAGGATATCTTTATGTTTCTGAGAGTAATAATAGTAGTCGCTAAATTTTATTTATTCTTTTAAAGATTTTTATTTGAGAGAGAGAGTGCGTGCGTGGGTCGGGAGAGGGCAGAGTGGGAGAGAGAAGGACAAGCAGATTCCATGCTGAGAGCCACTCAGAGCTCCATCTCAGGACCCTGAGATCATGACCTGAGCTTAAACTAAGAATCAGACGCTTAACCAACTGTGCCACCAAGGCGCCCCTTTGCTAAATTTTATTGAGTGCTTAATATGTGACAGTAACTCTGCTAGGCACTTTACATAATTATTTCTTTTAATGCTCACAGTAATCCTCTGATGTAGCTACTGGTATTAACCCCAAGAGGAGACTGAGGGTCAGAGAGTTAAGTAGCTCGTTTGAAGGTTATCTAGCTAATAAGTAGCCAACCCAAGCTGAAGCTGTAACTTGTCCACACAAAGTTTGAAAAATCACTCATTATTCATCTGAATCCTTTTAATCCAATATTAAATCTAGGTCAGTATAGTTAAAAATGTGCTTTATGCACCCAGGATGGACGTAGAGGTTTGGGTGATGATCTACCACAAACACTTTACAACGGAATTGCTAAGAGTTAGTCTGTGTCCTGTAAGACACGTGCATACAATTCCAGAGGTATTCCAACAGGAGCCATTTTCTCCACCACTACATGGCTTTCGGCGGTCACTTGCTCGGCTTTTTCCCTTGTTTTTTGGCATTTCTTAGTGTGAGAGAAAGAGAGAGAAAAAAAGCATAAGAGAGATGATGGTGATGGTGCTGAAGATATGAGTGGTGATGGTGGCGGTGGTGGTGGCAGCAACTCATTTCTCGAGGCCTTATTTTGTGCCAAGTGTGGGGCTGAGAGCCTTGCTAGCATAACTTCCTTGCGTCATCAAAAAGCCTATGAAAAAGGCTGATTAATCGCCATTTTCTGATCAGGAACAGTGTCTTTGAGAATGTAAATAATTTGCCGAAGATCACAAAGCCAGGGAAAAGACAGGTGAGGCCTTTGCTGGTAAAGACTACATTGTAAAAAGGAAGAAAGAAAGATTAAATGACAGAGTCTCAAAGCAGGCTTCCAGCTCCCCCTCAACAGAACTCTCAGATCTGGTTGGCGCTGCTGGAGAAGTCCCCAACTTTCCGAGGGACTTCCTTTGGATGGGCATCCTTTTGGGTTCCAGCTTTCAAACCCTTACCGAATTATCCCAGAGAATACTTTAAAGGGGCCCCAGGTACTGAGGATTTTATTTCTCTAGGATGAAAGTAACCTTATTTAGGAAGTTTCCAATAAATATACCTGAACTTAAGGGGAGGCTAAAGGAGTTGTGATTATACTTAAATACTTAGTTTGTGTGGTCAGCTCACAATTTTTATCCTAGGGTTTAGAGTGCATTTTATCAAAATTGTTAGGATGTTTCTGGAAAAGGCTTATCTGAACCTAAGACAAAACAAAATGGGGAGACCTTAAAATGTTTTATTTCCTGGTTTGAAGAACTCTAACAGATCTGCTTTGTTAGGCTCAATCTCAAATAAAGCAAACCTGAATAATAAGCACCACAGGAGAACAAGCAGGACCAACCCAGATACCCAGTAATGTGCCGGTAAATGTTTAACAACTGGCTTTCTGGAGGGAGAATGCCCTGGTTTGTGGCGCTTGCCAATTTCCATGGTGTAAAAACTCCCACTAAGGCCTATTTCTAGCTGTCAATGCAAAATCCTGAGTGTGGAGTTGGAAAGAGGTGCACACCCTCAGCTCTCCTGACCAGCACACTCTTGGGCCCCGCCCAGGGAGGAGTAACTCGATGATCAGCTATTTTAGTCCAGTGCCCAATCCTGCAGAACTTCCACTTCAGGACTCACTGGCTACGTGACCTTGGGCAAGTCACTTTACCTCTCTGGGCCTTTGTTTGCTCCTCTACAAAGGGTAACGGGGAAACTCTTTTTCACCTCTAACATTTTAAAGTTCTAGAAGGCAGTGACTCTTGCTTCCTCCGACATCCAAATGCCTTTAAGCGCCTTTCTGGAAAACCAAGTTAGCGCTGTGTCGCGTCCAAGTTAGCGCTGTGTGCCTCCAATTTCATCTACTGAGCATAAGGTTTGGAAAGGAGTGACTTACTCCCTTTTGCCTCTTGAAATGCGTAGCCAATGGGGCATCATACATTTTTTACACTTCTTTTGCTAGATGTGAGATCCAGGAGGAAAGGCATGGATGTTCCAGGGCTTTCTTGTTCTCCTGGGGTGGGAATCAGCAAGCGTGATACACTGATCCATTGCTGTACGCATTTCCTACCTCCCTACCCTTTCCGCAGCAGAGAGAGAGGATTCAGAGTATCCTACCTTTTTGTTTTTGTTTTTTATTTTTTACTCTCTAAAAGCCATTTACAAGAATAGGAATTATACAAAGGGGGGGTCGTTATTTTTTTTTCCCCTGAAAGGTGGCACGTCTCTCAGCAAAGAGAAAAAGGCATGTTGCACAAGGCTTGCTGGCAGTGATATCAGCCAGCGCCGGTTTGCCTGTTGTCACAGCCAAAGCAAAATGCCACCTCTGCCTAGAAGCCAGAGTGCCACATTCCTCTTTTGTGTCCCTGAGATGCACCCGTCATGTGTCTAGGTTTGTAGGTTTGGCCAGGAGGTCCCCACGTTCTTTGAAGGTCATCTTCCAACCTGAGGAGTTGGGGTGGAGGGGGGAACCGATGTTTGTGACTCTCGAAATACTTTATTGCATGTTAGATAAAGCCCAGCAAACAGAATTTGAGGGCTGGGGTGAACACAAGAGAGCCCCCAGTTGCTGAGAGTAAGGGAGGGCTGCAGGAACACCAGTGACCCAGTGGTATTTCTGTCCTCAGACCCCGTCTTAAAACACCCAGATGCAGTGAGAGCAAAAGCTCCAGAATCCCAAGGCAGGAGGTGCCAAAAACACTCCCCATTAATCACTCCCCCACCCCCCAAAAAAGTTTCAGTAAAATGTTCTCACTCCTAGAGGGGAAAACCTGTCCATGCCTGAAGCAGCTTGACCCGGGCAAACCCCCTCCTACATGGAGTGAACTGTGAATCTCAGGGGAAAAAATCCCCACCCCCCACCCCGCCTGCTCCCTGGGGAGGGACAGAAGGTTCCTGAAACTGTCAGTTTCGCCTCCATGATCTTTAAAAGAGCAGAAGTTGGCTGTGAGGCTGCAATGCCGCCTTGATTGGGGTAGTGTGGTCTCTGTTTGCGGCTGGGCTCCAAGGAGAGCCACAATTGGCTCTGATGAGGAAGGAGCCTAGAAATGAAAGATTGCAAAGAGGGCTTCTGAACGCCATGGCTGAGACTGTGTCGTTTCTTACAAGGTGAAACTTGGCAGTTCTACCTTGCAAGTAAAAACCCAAATTAATTTTTTTTAAAAGAAATTAAGTCAGAAACAAGGCTTCAGAAAAACTGTGAGTGTTAGGCATAAACTGATTTTGGATGATCTTTAGGTGAGAAAGGGTGGAGTTACCATCAGAAACATGTTTTTATTTATGCTTTTCAAATCCCCACTGGTGTGCAATGTGTGCGCGTGTGCGTGTGTGCGTGCGTGCGCACGTGTGTGTGCATTGGTTAGCATGAGAGTGTGCATAGTCTCGGTTCTCTAACCACTCTTTTTTTCTCACATCTTTTCTGTGCACAGTTCATATAGATGCCCCATAAATAAATATATAGGTCCATCCACACCTTTTCATTTTATTTGTAAATTGTTTGGTATAAGCGGCAATGCGTAATGAAACCTGGTGAAGTTTAAAAGATTAGATTTTTTTTTTCATACTGACACTTCCTAACACTGTTCATATGTCTCCGAGTGAGATTTATGAATATATGAGCAGTACTGCAGAATCATACCGCACCAGAGACTTCCTGCGCCACAGGGGTGGCAGTCTAAAGTGACACAGCTTCAAGCATTTTTCACAGACAAGAAGCAAAATTTAACCCCCTTAAGGGGAAGTATGATTTCAACAGCTTGAAATGAGCTCATTTGTAGATGGTTTTTTTCTCTCATCTTCCATAATTTTTTGGTGTTAAGATTAAAACAGATTGCACAGCCAACGTAAGGGCACAGAAGCTGCCCGGAGTACGATTTGGCCCTTAAAGAGAAACCTTCTTCCTTGTCTCGATCCCAGTGCCCCCAGTAGGGTAGAGGAAGGTAGACTTCGCCCTCAATTCATAAGGCTCTCAGCCCGATTCCCAGCATTGTCGTCCGCAGACAGGGTCTGGATTTGTCAAAAGGTAAGTAGCAAGTGACATCAGTTTGTTCTGTGGAGAAACCCCCATCTCCCCGAGCATCTGAAACAGTGACATTAGGAAATAATCAGTGACTTGAGTCTCAACTGAGTAAAATTGACCAACAAAAAGGAGAATCAGAAGAGCGAAAATGGCCTATGTGAATTGACCGTGTAGGAGATGTTAAGAGTGGAAGAGTTCTGTGTTAGATTCAAAGTCCAAACCCACCTCTTTTTAGGCTGATCTGGTACCTTGTGATTTTGTGTCAATTAATGTTCACGATTTGTCTCTGCTCTCAAATTCTCTTTAACCATTTAGTCTTTCCTTAGCACAGAGCAGATGCTCAAACATGGCCTGTTCCCTCTCTCCTCTGCAAATGCTTCGTGATGTGTTGGCTGGAGAACTTTTGTCTCTTTTTTCAGCAATGGTACAACAGCTCCATGAACGTGATCTGCACCTGGTTGACGGACCGGATGGACTTACAGCTTCACATTTATCAGTTGAAAACACTAATTAGGATGGTAAAGGTAAAAGAAAAAATAATTATTCTTCTTGGCAAATAGCTCACTGAAATACATTTCATTGTCAGGCTGCAGAACGTCCTTAATACAAAGAATATTGTTTTACATATAAAACAAGATGATTTCTAAAACAGCATCTCGTGCAAGAAAAACCTATGAAATCACTTTGGGATGCGTGGTTAATTTATTACTCAGACATCAAAGGAAAAATTGACAAAAAGGAATTTAATATTTTTTCCAGGCTGGAAAAATACTTTATGTATCTGTCATGCAAAAATACTGCAGGGGCCCTCGTGCCCTGTGCATTAGACTTTCAAAAGCTGGTTCGGGTACCATTATGCTAATCACATAATTACCAATTTCATTTATGGTTTAATTAAATAAAATTTTGCCACAATTAATGTAATAGAAATATTTACCTCCAGCTATTTCTAAATATGTCCTGTGATCGTTATCAGGATGCAAATCAATATTGTTCTCGTAGTTAATTGAAGTAGTTTCTCTTACGATGCGTGTATACAATCAAATGGAAAGGATCACAAAGGTGAGATAACATACCCTGAAAGTAGCTTTTTTCCCTGTTCTTGTGTGTGTGCCTTGGACTAATGATAATTATTTCAGCGTGAAATCTCAGTGGTTTACATGAAATAATAAGATCACAGAAGGGGGTAAATACGTTTTTGATCATTTCAGTTTCCATTTGATGCTTCACCATAGAGGGTTTTAAAACATTCGTGATGCAAAAATCTCATTCAAAGCAGAAAGTGTCTTTAAAAATATTTTAACAGTAAAACGTAGCTGAATTTCTATTTCTTAACCTTTTGCCAGAAGTCTCCCCCCCACCCCCTACCCCCTCCATTCCCCGCCGCCCGCCCCCACCCCATTTCTTAGTCTCTTTAGGATTAGCACCATTTCATTGAAGGTGCTCCTCTACCCCAGTGCTGACTTAAAACCAATTACTGTTCTGTTGAGTGTAATTAAAGAGAATTATTATCATCTGCATTTGATCTCACAAAGCGTCTGCCCAGGGAAGGTTACAGACAGCCGCGTACTACAGCTCTTAAAAAAGAAATGTAAGCGCTCGGACCATAGACCCAGCCTAATTTTCATATTTTTTAAATTTCAGTTCCTTAAGGCAAGCTCACTAGCCACTGCCTGACTACTTCAATTCCATTTCCTGGGTATAAATAAATTCTTTGGGGGCATTTTTTTATTTGACCCTTACCGGGTGGACATGAAAAGAAGACGTTAATTTTAAGATTTTAAAATATGTATCTTCCCATTACTGCTATTTCTAGATCTATGTTGGGAATATGGAACTAGCAATATTTCATTAAGGAAAAAATGTAAGTCTGAGAGAGGTTTCTTCTTAGCCTTCTGCCACACACACACACACACACACACAAAACCAGACATGAACCACAGGGAAGGGACAGCAATGTCACTGGCCAGAGAACGCCGTTCACTTTTGCCAGAGACGGGCTCAACATAACTAGTGTCCCAACACACAGGTACGAAGTAGAACGCACCACCTCTTCACCGAGCACATTAACCAGAGGTCCCCTTCCCCGAGGCAAACTTCCAAAGACAGCTGGCTTTCTTTCCTACCTCCACATCCATTCCCTTCATTCCTCCATTCATTCATTCATTCTTCAGCAAACATTTATTCACTCATCCAACACTGGTTAAATATTAGTTGAATATTACAAGATGTATATTACAAGATGGAGAATTTTAAAATGACTAGATATGGCCCCTGTCTGCAGGCATTTAGAGTTGAGTTGGAGAATGCTGTTCTGGCATTTGAATAAAGGGGAGAATACTCAAGTGCTTCCTACCTTTCTTTTTCCCATGATACTCTGGCACCAATTATATTATCTTAAGTGGAAACAGAACAACTGCTTGAAAAGTACAAAAAAAAAAAAAAAACAAGTTAACTTTCCGGATATCTGGTCTGCACCATGCCTAGAATGTACTCAGCCTCCTACCCTTTCCCGTCAAGGTGAGGACAAGTCAGGGAGCTGTCTAGCTACCTAGGACAGCCTTGCAGTTTGATCCCTAATTAGGAGGACCTATTAACTTAGTGCCGAAATCAGATTACTTTTACAAAGGAAAGAAGGTGCTGTGATTAATCATGCTGAGACAACAGGTATAAAGAGGACACGTGGTCATCATACTCATAATCTGATATCGTTGGACTTCACTGAGCCAAACTGCATTCTCTAGTTAACTCTGCAGTCATTACGACATGTGACCTTCAAGAGGGGTTGACATTGTGATTGTTGATACTAGGATTGCATTAGATGGACGACGAGAAATGGAAGTCACCATGGGAATGCACCGAAGTATGTTAACATTCCTTCTCATGCCCCTTTAGCAAGTGTCCCGTATCAATACAAGAAACATACAGCAGAATCAGTAGCTGAAATGATATGCAGTGTGATGAGAAAAGTTGTTAGAGAGAGACCTTTTTCCAAAAAAATGTTAAGAAGTAGACAACAGCCAGATGCCTCTGGTCATGTTCAATTAACGCTAAGGGATTTCTAGAAAAAAAAAAACAAAAAACAAAAAACAATCCCTGGGATACCTCAGGAAATCCAAGAGAAATCGCCTGAAGGAACAAAGAAAGAATTTGTGGTACAGTAATACCAAGCCATTGTTCTTGAAAAAGAGCCAAATTTCTTCCCCGAGACCATGAAGTTGTGAACGGAATAGATACACTTCTTTCCCAGGGAGATAAGAAATGAATCACATGTCTGCAACATATTGATGAGGCATTAACGCTCCATCTTCCCTGTAATTGTTGCTGCCCGTACTAGGTTTCATATACCAACATACATATGTCTGTCTTGTGAATGAGACGGAGGGATATGCAGTTACAAGCCTCAAAAATATTAAAGACCAGACTGCAAAGGAAATCGCAAAATACCACAATCAGTTGATCCATTATTTATGTGTTATGGCCCCTTACACAGTCTATCATATTATACCAACCTAAGAGAAAGAACCAGACCAAAAAAAAAAAAGAGAGAGAGAGAGAGAGAATCAAAACAATCATGGAACATTTCCCTTTATGGAACTGAATAAACACAAGCTTATGTTCTTTGCTTTGTCTCAGCTAATACAGTTTATCCTGCCACAATTTCTCATTTTCTGTCATTCAGCGAATCTCAGTTTTCAGTACAAGTGAAATCTGAGCACGGTGGCTTTTCATTTGACAATGCATAAAGTGAGACACTTAGCCGAAGGTCAGCGTTCTCGCGCCCACACGTGCCTTGTGTCCTTTCCCTCCCTTCATGGAGATGAGATCTCTCTTATCACTGATCTTTTCCCTCCTTAGAAAACCTATAGAGATTTCCGATTGCAAGGGGTCCTGGACTCGACTTTAAACAGCAAGACGTATGAAACCATCCGGAACCGGCTCACTGTGGAGGAAGCCACAGCCTCAGTGAGCGAGGGTGGGGGCCTTCAGGGAATCAGCATGAAGGACAGCGATGAGGAAGACGAGGAAGACGACTAGAACGCTAGGGCCTGGAGTCCTTTAGGACAAAGTCCTGTAATCAATGCATGTCCTTAGTCTGTTAGTTAACCCCATTAGGGAATTTTCTGTCAACTACCATGCCCATGAGATGTTTACCAATACAATTGCCATTTTAGCTACGTGGTACCAAGATTAGCAAATGACCTTCGACCCCACTGATTTCCTGATTCCATGTCTATATGTTTACAAGCAATATGGAGCACCATTCTTTAAATACTGTTCATGGGAAATACATAGTCCAACTGCTAGGTGCGTTCCTGTTCTCAGCAAAGTTAAATGATGCTTCATTAATGTACTGTGTATGCATTGACGGTAAATGGATGTGAGGGCGAGTATACCAAGTATTTCACTTCTTTGTTTCACATTACGTGGATGCCAGTTATGTAAATGAGACAATGAATTAATTTAATTAAGACACATAGATCTGCTTTGTTTTTTGGAAAACAAAAGGCAAGGCTCCGGCAACCAACTTCTGGTTCTTTGTGTTCCCCTGAAACGAAAACATGAACCCCTGGTTTCCTTCTTAACTCATCCTTTCGATGATCCGTATAGTTAGCCAGAAAAGGATGGCTACATATCAACAGATTGACCTCTCATTTGCTACAACAAGGGTGATCCCATCATGAGTTAACACCAAGCACAGTTCAGAGCAACTGTCTCTGTCAAAGTTTATCCTATTAAACGTTACATTTTGCTTTTCTGTTTCAATACCGTGTATGTAAAAAACCTAAATATTTAAATTACAACCCTAGACTATAAATGTGTTTATAATAAAATATGGGTATTTCCTTCAGTAGATTGTAACCATAATTTAAATTATTTTGTTTCACACTGTTTTTATATCGTCATGTACATTGCATCTTCGTCTGTGACTGCATGACCCGGGGGTCCTCTGCAGAGCTATTTCTTTCTGTGTAAAGTAGTGCATCCATCTTGCTTTTGCCTTATATAAAGCCTACAGTTATGAAAGTGTGGAAAACTGTGGCTTCTCAATAAATAACTATTCAGATGTCCTAAGAATACACTTCCGAGTCTTTTTTCTTCTGTCTCTTTTGAAAGCCAGAACTGAAACACACGCAAAGTGGGCAGAGGAGGGCAAGAACAGGGAAGAGGTCATGTCCTTGAAACGGTTGGAGGGGTGGTTTTCAAATGCTTGTCTCCACAAGAGACAGCCAAGAGTCCCACTAATTCCGACTCCACTAATTCAGAACTGTGGGCACTTGGACATGTTGGGCAGATTACGCTTGCATTATAGGATAAATAAGGGTCTGCTAAGCAAGAGAGTAGTGTAAACGAGAGAAATGTTTCTCCTGTACGAAAAGAAGGCCAACAAACTGTTTTTAAGCACTACTTTAACAGCAGTGTTTGCATTCAAACAAAGCGTGTGCCAATTATATATGATTCTTATATATTTGTTAAAGCATCTTACAAGATTCTCTAAGATACGGAGCACTCGTCTTGCTCCCCATTTCTTGTCGGCAAAATAATCACCCAGCTGTGAAACAAATCAAACATTTTGCAGCCTTATCTGTTTTATTTGTGTCTGTCACTAAACCAAGCTGACCTTTTCTCTTGGGGCTGACTGAGGTTTTGGAGAAGCGACGAATTCATCAGTAGGACCAGGTAGCCCAGTTGTTCTCTACCAATCAGCCCCTCTGAATAGTATGTCCTACTCTCTTTAATCCTTGAGGTCTGCAGGTACAAGTCCACAGTACTTCCTGCCCTTAGTGGGATTACAAGGATAACTCCCATTTATTGAGCAACTATTCTGTACCAGGCATTCTGTATGTAATACCTCGTGCAAATCTCACAACCACCACAAGGGAAGAGGACTATTATTATCCTCATTATAAACAAACAAATTGAGGTCAGGAAGGTTAAGGTTACTTGCTCTGTGGTTACACACCCCCTCCTCACTCCATACGGAAACCTTAATCCAGAGACACTAGCGTTGAATTGGTAATACATAAATGGTGAGGGTATATCATTCAGGTGTGAAAAATCTTTGCCTAATGGCATCAAAAGGAGTCAGAATTTTTTAAAATAGATTTGTATTGCTTTTTTAGTTGCAAAGCTAAAATTTTTCTTTCCCTCAATTGTGAACAATTCAAAAATGTGCAAAGTAAAGAGAGAGTGTCTGCCCAGTGTATCGTATAGTTGGAAAGAGGAAGAAAATGCCCAGGAGCCCTGAAAGGGAGCTAAGTGAGTGAGTTAGAGAAACAACCAAAGCGCGTGATCCAAAAGACACGAAGAAAAGCAAATCTGAAAAGACTGTGCCTTCAAAACCAGGGTAAAAAAAAAAAAAAGAAAGAAAAAAAAAAGGAGAAGTCAGCCCAGCCCAGCACTGAGGGTCCTGGCGAACAGCATGCCCCAGCGGCATCCCTGGAAGAAAGGGCTGGGCAGAAGAAAATGATAGCAGACGAGATCAGAGAGAAAGAACTCACCAAGTTTTTAAGTCCCAAGTTATCTTGCGACGAACTTAAAGCCGAGAAGGAGACCATTTTGATATCTTGAGCTTTCTTTTTTCACTTACTTGGGACAGAATCTTAAGTTTTCTCTTCTTTCTTGTTATTTTATTTTCTTGTTAAAATGCAGTGTACACACAGAAGAGAGCACAAATCCTAAGCATGCAGGTCAATGATTGGACCTGAACAAAGTGAACACACTCTTGGAACAACTGCCAGGTCAAAAATAGAACATCATGAACACCTCCGGATACATCCATGCCCCTGGCCCTTCCCAGTCTCTACCCCCTCCTCACTCACAAAGGTAACCAAAATCCTGAATTTAAACCTTCATATAATTAGAATCACAGTGTATATTCCTTTCAAGTCTGGTTTCTTTTTGCTCTACATTATGTTGTTGGTGTAGCTGCAGTTCCTTTCTTTCCAGTGCTCTGTAGGATGCATATGCCACAATGTATCCCTGTTCACACGTTGTATTTAGTTTGGGGCTATTAGGAGTAATGCCGCCATGAATGTCTTTGTGCGTATCTTTCAGTGCAGTTTCTGTGTCATAGGGTAAAGGTGTGTTCATTGTTTAGGAAATACTGCCGGTTTTCCCCAGAGGGTGCACCACATGCTACTCTCACCAGCAGAGTATCAGAGTCCCTTAATGCACCAAGGATTGTCACTCCTTTTAATTTCCATCATTCTGGTAAGTGGTGTCGTGGGTTATAACTGTAGTTCACTGATTACAAAAATAGAGTTGATTGCCTCTAAACATGTGTATTGGCGGTTTGGTTAGCCTCTCTTGTGAAGTACAGGTTTAAGTCTTTTTTCCTTTTTTTAAAAGAGGAAAATTCCAGAGTTCTTTGAAGGACTGGTAGGGAAGAGGCCATAGGAAAAAGTGCCAGATGGATGGTGAGACATGGAAATATAGAGAGAAATGTGAACCTGATGGAAAAGCACTCACTGTATCATCAGTCAGCCCACAAATCGTTGAGTACATACTGGCCAGGCACTGCTAGAAGCACCCAGGCTCTCTCTAGTGCACCCCCCTTCATCAGCCTGGGGGACTTTTCTAAAAGGCATCCCTCCTCCAACTAAAAGCATCCAGTGGGTCCCTTGATCATAGAATGAAGCCCAGATTCATTAAGGTGGCATGCATGGCCACGCACGATGTGACCCTCGCCTACCCCTCCAGCCCCCTCTGTTAACTCTGCTCTGCTGGCTCCCTGCGTTTCAGCTATCCCTGCCAACTTTCACCTCCTCCTATGCACCATGGTTCTGCCCTCTTGGAGGCCTCCATCCAAGCGCCTCATCTCACCCTTCAAATCCCAGCTAAATTTGGCTTCCCCAAAGAAGCCCTTCCAAACCCCACCCTCAGTTCAGCCTCCATGTCCCTGGTACATATTCTCCTAACCCTCTCTACTTCCCTTTCTTAGGATTCATCACACCCCTCACGAAGGGGTTCTTTGCATCATTACCCGTTTCCTGCAGCCTCTCTCCACTTCAGGAGGCTGTGGTCTGTGCCACCTTCCCTAATCTATCCTTACTGTATTCACTAAATATATGATTAATAAATAAAGACTGAACATACAAAAATGTAGATGATCTGGTGACTATTCTCTTAGAACCTTTAGTCTAGGTGATATGAATCTTCGAAAGCTTCATATGGACTACATACAGATGCAGAGGAGGGAGAAGAAAGGGAAGACTTCCTGGAGGAGGTGGGCCTTGAAGAGCACACAGGACAGCAAAGGACATGGACCAAAGCAGAGGGAGGTGAGGGGAATGTACCTCTTAGCCAAAACTCTTTTCTTCTCTGATAAATTCCCAGCACACAGAGTAAACACTCAACAAATACATGTTGATGTAAGGTATTAATGAATATGCTCAGTGTCTTAGGGAACCCAGCTTGCTGGAGACACTTATGCAGGGGTTTTGGAGCGATTAAGATGGGAGGAATGGATGAAGATTCCAAAAAAGGACACGTAGTTTAGTGTAGCTTGGGTTTGTTGGGCTAAATAACAGAGAGCTAAGCAGTATTTTTATTTTTTTCAAAATATTTAAAGAAGTTTTTTAAGTTAAAAAAATCAAATAAAGTAGAATTCTATGAAACAAAAAGTTGAAGCCTCTTCCTTCCCCAACCCATTTCCCCAAAGTAGCCATTGCTAACAGATGGGCATATATTCTTCCAAATATGTTCAAATCATATCCAATATCCAATTGGATATATTTATATATTTTATATATTTATATATTTTTAAATATATTCTCACAAGTGGGACTCATCCTGAGCACACTAAGGCAGATCACATTTTTCGTTTATCAGTGTAGGGTCATTTTTACCTCTGCACGTAGAGATTTTCTGTATTACTCCTAATGGTTGCGCTGTCTTTACAGAGGTTGTCTGGTCAAAGGAGAAACAAGAGGAAACTCCGGCGAAACGAAAATCCAGGGTAAAATGAGGGTGGACAAAACAACGGAGGAAATGAGCCATCTGTGGAAGTGACCCTAGAGACTGTTTGAAAAAAGTGACTGAAGAATTTCTGAAACACCCCAAATCGAATCCCGGTCGAACTGAGCTGTATTATAATGATCTGTGGGTGTGTCTGTCTCTCCGTTAGACTGCCAGCTTCTTGAAGTCAGGGACCGGATCCATTTGTGTGTACCAGTCTGGTGCTTGGGATACAGTAGGCATTCAGTAAATGTTGGCCGAATTGAATGGGTGGGCATCAGAGAGGCCCAAGAGTGTGGTCATGACCAAGAACACATGAACAAAATGGATTGCAACATACTCTGTCTATTAACAAAGAATGAATAAAGCCGAGAATCTTAGTGGCTCTAGGGAAGCCATCTACCTCCCCACTAACGTGAGCTGAACTTCTAGCACAGGCATGCATTTGGGTTTCTGTAGGAATTCTAGGAAATCAACCAATGAGGGTGGTATCATTATTGATTCTGCACAAATGTTAATATATTCATTTTCTTTAAAATCCAAAATAAGCATGTTCTTTGTGGCCAGTTTTTATCAGTACATGATTAACCAATCTGAAGTGAAATCAAATTATGCACGATTGTGCAATTCTTGGTAAACAAATTTTTATAAATCAGGATTCATCTTTTATTCGAGGTTGTTTTGCTTCTTCATCTAAATACGAAAATTATCATCTGTTTTCCTACTTCTGAAACCATGCATTTCATCTAAAGTTGTAAATCTGCATTTGTTGTAAGTAAGCAAAACACAAGGAAAGGGCCAGGATGGCGCAATCTGCCAGCGAGCCCTCTACCCTGAGGACAGCACGCCTCAGGTCAGAGAAAAACGCTGCACAACAAATGCATCCCAGCCACCAGGGAACAGAGGGATAAAGCGATCACAGTTAAGACACCAACCACAAAATAACTAGAATGCAAAGGAAACAATAAGCCAAAGTACACAAATGGTTTTCTTTCCCAAGAATTGCTGGTGCAATGGCACAACGCAATTGTAAAGATGGTTAAGTTGGCATATTTCCCTCTGTCCATCATAAACGAGTTGGCTTGTTTCCTGGATGGTGAATACAATTGCAAAGAATAAACAAGGCTTTGCTGACATATCCAAGCAGGAAATATAATGGGAGATGGTACGGATTTCAGAGAAAGTGTTGGAAATTTGGGGATGTACTTAAAAGGAAATCAGAGGCAACAGGAGAAGGCAAACATGGGGGGTATTGGATGCAAAGACAACTACAGTTTACGTGGAAACTATAATGAGGTTTCAGATTCTCCTGTCACTACATTATAATAACCAGGACGGCTGAACCATACCCCCTACCTCACCTACCACCCAGCGCAGGTCTGTGAACACAACAAATTCTTCCACAGCATTTCTCGGTGCTATTACTCTCATTTTGAGCACCAAGTACCCTGCAACAAAAAGTCAAAGATAAAGATCATTGACTCCAAATTCCAGAGCATATGGAGAGTACAGACGTCACAATGTATTTGGAAAGTCGAACTTTGCAGAGGCCACTTTAATGAAACGCCAATCTCTACTTTTGTGATATCAAAAGCTGAGTTCCCAGGAAATGACTTTTGGCAGCATGAGGAGAACTCTTTCTCTCCAAAACTGAGAGAATAGTTATGATAAAATGATTCCAGGGGCGCCTGGGTGGCACAGTCGTTAAGCGTCTGCCTTCGGCTCAGGGTGTGATCCCAATGTTCTGGGATCGAGCCCCACATCAGGCTCCTCCGCTAGAAGCCTGCTTCTTCCTCTCCCACTCCCCCTGCTTGTGATCCCTCTCTCACTGGCTGTCTCTCTCTGTCAAATAAATAAATAAAATCTTTAAAAAAAATGATTCCAGGCAGATTAATGTAGACTAGTGACTTTCCAAATCAAGGGAATGGGTTTCTTTCTGCATTGACAGCAAGTAAAACCATCTCTAATCCATTTCTTGTTCACCTCTTCGTCTGCAATTCTGATATCATACTTCAGTGATTTCTCAGACAAAAAATTTTTTCACTTTTAACATCTGAAATTGGATTTCATCTTCCACTGTAAGTAAACAAACTCACATTGCACTTGTCCTCTGTCACCACCAACTACCTCTGTGATGGGGCTGCTATGCACACAGTCTTGGGGGAATATTCCTGTGAAGAACGCAAGGAAAATGGGGTACCTGTCCCAGAGAAGAGCCTTCCACACGGTGAACTGAGGGCAGGGGCAGAACCAAGGACTGACTCAAGAGTGGATATGTAAGAAGTGCCCATTTCTCCCCAATACATAAAAGAAAGGTAATCCTGAGATGGGGAGGGACCAAGATTCTGTTAGGACAAAGGATAGGGGCTCAAACCACCCTAGTTAAATGTTAAAGGTAAAAGCTGGGGCCACAAGGATAGCAGGATGGAATAGAAGGTGGAGGTCAGGAGCACAGGCTCTGGTCCATTCCACACGGAAGGTTTCCAGCTAGGGTGGCTGAGGCCGGCCAAGCCTCTGAGGGGGACTCAGGCACCCCTCTCCCTTCACCCCTGGAGAAGGCAGACCACCCCGTGCACCCCTGCACCAGCACTGCGAGGGCACCCCTTTCCCCCATCAGTGGGAAGGTGCTTGTTGGCAGAGCATTCAGTGTCAAAGTGAAGGGCCTGCAGGAGAAGACAGGCATGGGCTCCCCGTAACAATGCCTGTGGTCAGGGAAAAGGATGACTTAGCGGCCCCTTGAGCTTTCCAAAAGACATGCTGTGGACTGATTTGATGCAATAGATGTAAATAACCCCAAGAGCAAGGAAATAATAAAATGTAGTCAAGGGGGAAAAAGCACAGGTTCCTGAGTCAGGCTGAACTCGGTCCAGATTTCAGACGATTGGTGATAATCACTAGCCATGTGACCCATGTGACCAAATTATTTAATTGCCCTAGGCCTCAACTTTCTCGACTATAAAATAGAAATAACTAGAAGAGTCCCCTAAGCATTACCTATGGTTATAAGCTCATTGGGTTACCATCAAGATTAAATGTGTTAATGCATGCAAAGTACTAAAAAAACAGCATACATGCTAAGTGCTCAATACATGATAGCTAAGATTTTACTGATAATTTCTGTTAATTTAACTGTTAATTGTTAATTTACTGTTAATTTCTGTTAATTTCTTAAGCTCTTAAGAGCTTGCCACATGTTTCAGGCTCTGAGCAGGTAACAGGTATGGCCAGGTCAGAGCCCTTGAGAAGCCGGGTGCTGTTACTCCCCATTCCTGGTGCACTCTTCCCAAAAGAAGCGCTCCCGCTCAGCTGGGGATTGGACGGCAGTGCGCTGAGCAAGGTATGCTTACTACCCACTTGTTCTAGCATTTGTTTCTGTGCCTTGGAAGGGAAGAATTTGTCCCTCTTGTCCACATTTATTTGCATTCTCCACTTGCCTCTGACTGTGGACCTCAGTAAATAATTATTGAAGGAATTAATTAATGAGCAAATGAATTTCTCTCCCTGTCTCCTCTTCTTCATCATCACTGCTTTCATTTGGGTTTCCCTAGAAACAGACCCTGAGACAAGGATTCAAGTGCAAATGGTTTACTTGGGAGGTAATCACAGGAAACACTACTAGCAAGTTGGGGAAGGGGGACTGGGAGATGTCAGCCACTGAGCGGAGCTGGAGTTTGATCGGCCTGGAGAAGTCCGGGAGCCCCCTGCAAAGCAGACACGTCAGAGTTACCCCCCTGAGGTGTGTGAGAGCTGGCAGAGGGCTGACAGCCCTGGTCCTTCTTGCCGTTGGCCGAGGGCATCTGAGAGATGACAGGGAAGGGTATTTCCACGGACAAAGAAAATCCTGGTCCTCCCAGAAAGCCGTCAGGCAAAGGCAAGAAAGGCAGTGGGAAATCAGGCCTGGCTGGGAGGAAGTGCTAAGGACTAGGGGGAGTGGGCAGAACACCAACATAGTCTGCTACAAAGTGAGCCTTCTGCACCCCAGGGCAGAGACTGTCGACAGTGTTGGCCTGAGGACAGCCAGACAGAAACCACATTGCTCCTGCCAGGAACACGGCCTCACCAGGCTAGACTTGGAAGCCTCTCCTGAGCAGTGAAATACATTCTTGCCTTTACTACGATGGAATACAATGGAACCAGGAAAAAGAATAAAGTAGGGTTTGTTTGTTTTTCATGTAATAGTCACTATCATTGCATAGGTTTTTTTTTTCCTTGAGTAGAGTTGACACACGATGTTACATTAGTTTCAGGTGTACAACACAGTGAGTCAACTTCTCTATACCTTATGCCGCGCTCGCCACAGTGTAGCTACCATCTGTCACCGTGCAATGCTGTTACACTGCCACCGTCTGTAGTCCCTCTGCTGTACCTTTTATCCCCGTGACTTCTTCACTTCATAACTGGAAGCCTGTATCTCCCGCTCCCCTTCACCCATTTTGCCCATCCCCCACCCCCTCCCCTCTGGCAACCATCAGTTTGTTCTCTGTATTTACAGGTAGAAAAAGGTACGTGTGTGGGGCACCTGGGTGGCACAGTCGTTAAGCGTCTGCCTTCGGCTCAGGGCGTGATCCCGGCGTTATGGGATCGAGCCCCACATCAGGCTCCTCCGCTATGAGCCTGCTTCTTCCTCTCCCACTCCCCCTGCTTGTGTTCCCTCTCTCGCTGGCTGTCTCTATCTCTGTTAAATAAATAAATAAAATCTTTAAAAAAAAAAAAAAAGAAAGAAAAAGGTACGTGTATATGTGCTGATACCACAAAATGTCCAAGATATTTAGTTCGGTCTTTTTTAAAAAAATCCATGGGCAGACCAACATTTAAAAGAATTTAAAAGTCAGGGTACATGGTGCAGTCGTTAAGCACCCAACTCAGTTTCGCCTCAGGTCCTGATCTTAGGGTCATGAGATTGAGCCCCGTGTCAAGCTCCACCCTCAGCACAGAGTCTGCTTAAGATTTTCTCTCTCCTGAGGGGCTCCTGGGTGGCTCAGTCATTAAGCATCTGCCTTCGGCTCAGGGCATGATCCCAGCGTTCTGGGATCGAGCCCCACATCAGGCTCCTCCGCTAGGAGCCTGCTTCTTCCTCTCCCACTCCCCCTGCTTGTGTTCCCTCTCTCGCTGGCTGTCTCTATCTCTGTCAAATAAATAAATAAAATCTTTTGAAAAAAAGAGATTCTCTCTCTCCCTCTTCTTCTGTCCCTCCCCCCACCACTCTCGCTCTCAAATAAATAAATAAATCCTTAAAAAAATAATAAAAGAATTAAAAAGTAATAAGCAAATCGATCCATGTGTGTCTATGCGTATTTATATACACACATATTTTCAAGAAATTAAATGGACGTTTGTCATCTTGGCCTCCCAGACTCCAAATCCAAAAACCCATGGAAGTCGAAGGGGAAAGACTGTTCCCTCTGCGTGCCCCTGACAGCTAGTAGGTGGCTAACAATGCTCCAGCTCAGGACGGTGCCTCTGAAGGAGGCCCTGAAGGCACTCGAGGACTTCCCCTGTGGCTGCAGGCCAGTGCAGGGCGCCCGGTGACGGGCCGTGAACCCAGAGCAGCTGCAGCCCACACAGAGCTGGCCTCACCTCCCGTGTCGCTTGGTTCCTCACTGAGCCTCTTCGCCAGCCCTCCCTGAGCAATTCATCAACTCCTCTTCTGACATCAGTTTCTGTTGCTGGTGACCAAGAGCACTGATCAATACAGGAGGGCTTCAGAAGAAACTGGGAGCAGCGGTGACCACTAGGGAAGGGGACAGCTGACCGTGGATGGAAAGGAGACATATTTTTCAGCACATAGTGTTTTATTTTGGTTATTTTAACCATGAGTATTTATTCCTTTTTTCAAATTAAAAACACTTTATTTTTTTAAAGTAATCTCTGTGCCCATCGTGGGGTTCAAACTCATGACCCTGAGATCAAGAGTCACTCTCTTTTTTTTTTTTTAAAGATTTTATTTGTTTCTTTGACAGAGAGATAGACAGAGCCAGAGAGCACAAGCAGGGGGAATAGCAGAGGGAGAGGGAGAAGCAGGCTCCCCACCGAGCAGGGAGCACGATGCAGGACTTGATCCCAGGACTCTGGGATCATGACCTGAGCCAAAGGCAGACACATAACGACTGAGCCACCCAGACACTCCTTTTTTTTTTTTTTTTCACATGCTCTCTTGACTGAGCCAGCCAGGTGCCCCTCAAATTAAAAATACGTTATTTTTTTAAATGTTTATTTATTTATTTATTTTAGGGAGGGGGGAGGAGGGGCAGAGGGAGAGAGAGAATCTTAAGCAGGCCCCATGCCCAGCATGGAGCCCGACACAAAGCTTGATCTCACAACCCTGAGATCGTGACCTGAGCCAAAATGAAGAGTTGGACACTTAACCAACTGAGCCAACCAGGTGCCCCTAAAAAATATTTTAAAAGAGTGTTTTTTTAAATAAATTTACTTTTTAACGTGTTCCAATAGAGTGGCATCTGGACAAGAAGAATCCGGATTAAAGTATAATTCTAGTAGCAGGCACAGGATGGAAGGTTAACGATTACCCTCTTTCTTCTGCTCAGGTCCTCTGACCAGGGAGAGAATCTTAACCCGGAGTGTTTGTCTAGAACTCAGAAGGTCTGTGAACTTGAATAAGGAAAAAAAAAAAAAAAAAGAGGCAGCAAACCACAGTAGCATCTGCAGTACCTGTGACTTTTTCACCTACAGAACTCTTAGAACTTTTCATATCATGTTCTAGTCATTGCGATATCTCGAGATATCTCTTACACTCCTCCGTACTTCTGAATTACCTTAGGTATTAGATCTGCCACTGATCTTATTTAAGGCATTAAGAAAAAAGCATACATATCTTTTTAAAAAAGATTTTGGTAACTGTATATTGATATGAATGGTCTCCATTGGAATTGCACATAGTTTATCTTCTGCATTTAAAAGCACTGGGAGATGAGGTCCACAAGCTTACCAGACTGTCAATGGGGTCAGTGGTGTATGTTTGCCACCACCCCCCCCCATACACACAGAAAGGTTGAGAACCTTTGCCAGAGCCCTTCATCATTCATTTCCCCATCCCACTCCTTGCTTTACCCGTTGTCTCTTTTCTTTTTTCTTTTACATTTGTTATAGAGACTAAGGGGTTTTGTTGATTTTTTTAAGTAAACTCTACCCCCAAGGGGGGGCTCAAATTCAGCAATCCAAGATCAAGAGTCACAAGTTCTACTGATTGAGCCAGCCAGACGTCCCCCTCATTGTCTCTCTTCTTAATTCTCTAACCTATAAAATGGAAACCGTATCCTATCCTTTTTCATACAAACCATGTAAGCTACACACTTTTAATTTCTTGAAAGAAAGTCAAACCACCAAACTGGTCCAAACAATTCAACAAATAGTAGTTTATAGTTTACTGCTTGAGGATATTAATATGTCATATTTTTGTGTTTCTACATAAAATGAGATCATGGCTAAGAGCAAGAAGTCTGGGGTTCCACCCTGGCTAGCCAGGCGTTTTGGTTTTGCCACTCAACAAACACGTGGCCTTAGACTAATCACTGATACCCACCAAGCCTGGTTTATTTCACCTGAAGATGGGGATAACCAGCCCCCCTACTTTATGGCTCACAGTGGTGATACAGTGATAACAATTGCTAATAACTGCTAGGCTCACAGTGCCTGGCTCATAATCAGAAATCAGGAACCATGGTTGCTCCCTGGGGAAAAAAGATTACATTTGGCCAAAGGGAGACTTGATTTCCACTATATTGAGGATTAGTGTACCATGTGATGTTGTTGCGATTCAGTAAGTGGTCACAATTATCGCTAGTGCATCCAAAAAGTCCATGAGTCCGGAAACACAAAAGTCAGACCTACTCATAACCTCCTAGGGGATCCATATTAATTTATTTACTCCTTTATGTTCTCTAGGTGAAAACTTGATCTAACCTGCAAACGTACATCAAAAGATAATACTTCCCATGCTGAACTATGTTAAATAAGCATATGCTCCAATTTAATTTAACCAGAGGGATAGAGATTTACTTGCTAGGGCTCGTCTTTCATTCCCCAAGCAAGCTCTTATTTATAGAATGTTAAGTTTCTCCCGTACATAAATTTGTACCACCTCCACTCCCACCCTCAAGGAACCTATGGAGGTGTGGGTGGGAGAGAGAATGAGAGCTAAAGGAAATCTTTATTCTGGAATTAAAATAAATATCTTCCCAATACCCAAGGAAAAGTCTGGGAAGCCTTCCTTTAGTTAAAAACTAGACATTTTTAAAAATATTAGTAAGGAAACTAAAAGCATTAGCATGCATTCCAGAACCACAGAGGATGGAAAGTCAGTCTGCCTCGGAACGAGTCAGTAACTAAGAATCTTGATCTGTGCTGAGCGTCATTACAGGACAGTAGGGAGAAAGTCTATATTTGTAAACCAGCATGAAGCTTATCCTGTGCTTAGACACTAACCACGTGTGGAAAAGAAATACACGTAGCACGAAATGCAAAGCTGCAAGGTGAGTTCAAGGGTGTACGTGGCAGAGACATAAAGAAAAGAGAGCATAATTCCTCCAGTCATTTGATTCATTCAACAAACCAAGTGTGGTTGTTGTCCACTGGTGTGGACACTCTGCTTGCTGTGAGGCGGAGACCGAAGCTGAACAAGAGAGGCCCCTGCCTACGAGGAGGTCACAGGCCAGGGGGTTTAAACAGCAAAAATGTACTCTCAAAGGAATGTTCAAGGAGTGGCAGAAAGAAGGGCAGCATCTTAGGAAGTGAGTTTTTAAAATTGCTAACACCACAGGGATGCTGTCAGCAAAATTCGGGCTATGAAAACTACAGAACAAAAAAAAAAACCTGAATTTTTTTTTTCAGGAAGTAAATTGCACTGGGAGGAAAAAAAGAGAGAGGGAAACAAATGTATAAATCAAAAGAGACTTAAAAGGCTTGACGATCATAATGGATGGACCTTGTTTGAATCATAATTTAAACACAGGATTAAAATATGACATTTATAAGAAAACTGGAAATCTGAACACCGGGTATTTGATGATGTTAGGGAATTATTGTTAATATTTTAGGTGATGGTAGTTAAATTATTTATGGATGACAAAATATTATGCCTGGGACTTGCTTTAGCATACTAGGAGAGCAGAGTAGCTGGGAATGTAGAGGAACTGGGATTGGCCTTGGACTGATTTTATTGGGGTTGGGTATATGGGTTCGTTATATTATTCTGTGCTCCCATTGAACACCCCTCATATTAAGGTTCAGTGGTTTTTTATTTAGGAGGGAAGATTCAACAGAAGTCACAAAGGTAAATGAAAAGCATGCAGTTCGCTGGCTAGGGAGAAGCTCAAATTTGGCATGAAAATCTAGCTCTTGTGAATAAATAATCCTCCACTATGTGCCTTCTTTCCTATTTGTGTGAAGAGTGGCTGGACCACTCTTCTTATCTGCTAGAACTTCCTCCTTCTGGTGCTTCTGATTCTTTTTCTAGGCATGGTGAAAGATTTGCACCAGTCCACCTGTTCTCAGGAGCGTCCCCCTTCTGGCCAGTGAGCTTGCTTTTACAAACATCTGTCCAAGGCCAGGGCACAATCCTTTGGGTGACTTTTGTGAGAGTGGCTGACCACCTTGGCTTCATTAGCCCAAGGCTCCCACTCATGGGGGTGCTATGCCTCCAGCTACAGGTCAGCACCCACATGCAAGACCTAAGGGGGAGCTCACCCAAGAAAGGACAGAGAGTCTAGAAGACATGAAGGGACCAGCAGCTTGCTTTCTGACTGGGGATTTCTGAAGAGCAAGGCTTCTCAAGCAACTGTTCAAAACCTAAAGCAAGCTGGCACCATTTTGGATGCCACAAAATATGTGACACTGGTCTCCCCTTTCTCTGGCAGATTCTCTCTCTGAGATACCCTTTCCCATATTTCTTCATCTCTACTGTCACCCAGGTCAGTACCATCATTTCTAAATTCCAAGTTCTCCATAACTTGGTACCTGAGTCCGTCCTGGGCAAGAACATATGGGCAGAAATAGCAGTGAGAGACCATTTGGGATCTATCAGATTTGTAAGGATTTCTTTTTCGGTGATAATGCCCAGTGTCAGTGCAGGTGCTGGGAAAGAGGCATGGTACCTACTTCTGAAAGGCAATTTGTCAGTTGAAATTTAAAGCTTAAAAAACGTGCATATCATTTGCCATAATAATTCTACTTCTGGGAATTTGTCCTATGGGAATTAGCTATGCACCAAATGTATGTATGGGAATGTTCCTGATGGGAGCTATTGCAAAAAAGAAAATGTGAACGACTTAAATATCCAATGATAAAGGACTGTTTAACTCAGCTACAGCCATATAGTGGAGTACTACAGAGACATGAAAATTATGTCTTAGTAGTATATTTAAAATGGGAAAATAGTCAAGCTATAATAAGTGGCAAAGCAGATTATAAAACAGTACATCTCATATGATGTCAACCCTGTCAGTACAGAGAAAGAATGTAAGCTAGTGCATCTGTGATTTCTCCATAGCAGGATATGCATACTTTCAATAGTCTTTTTAATCCTCTGCTTTTCCCAACATTTCTTCATTGATTACTTTTTAAATCAGAAAGAAAAAAAACCCCAGAGTTTTTATATACAAAAACAAGAAAGTGATTCTGGGCAAGCACCTGGCTGGCTCAGTCCGTGGAACATGTGACTCTTGATCTTGGGGTTGTAAGTTCGAGCTCCACCATGGGTGTAGAGATTACTTAAAAATAAAATCTTAAAAAAAAAAAGAAAGTAATTTATTTGCCCTCTTCCTCCTCCTCCAGGCAGACTGAAGGACCATGGTTATGGGTAACATAATGGGTAATAATAATAGCGAACACCTGCGGAGTGCTTTCCTTGGCCAGTCACGGGTGCTTAAGTTTTGTGCATTTTCTCCTTTAGTCCTCGACACCCTGTGCCCAGGTAGATGTCCATCTCCTGCCAAAGCTGGGCAACTCCGGCTTGCAGAGAGGTTTTCCACCCTGCCTGTGGACACACAGCTGACTGATTAGCCAGGCTTCTAACTTGATCTGATTCCAGAACCCACAGTGCCACAAAGACACTCAGCCCTACAAAACCCAGCAAGGAGTTCCATACTGTGCCATAATAGCATGCTCCAGGGAGACCCTAGTCCATCAGACCAAAATCCTATCTCTAGAAAAATCACCAGGCAGTAGGCTGCAAAAGGGGGAGTTTACCCACCCATCACAGATGCCTCCAGAAACCTGTTCTTTATTAGTTCAGCCTGCCACCTCTGTTGGAACGGGAAGTTTCTTATATTTTCTAACTTCCCTGTCAGGTAGTTCTTTGGATATGCTTTTTTAACTTTTTCCCTCTAACTGTCCTCTTTGAGAATCTTAGACCAACCTAGCCGCACCCATTAGCCGTTCTTCATTTCTGGGCCTGGTTTATAGAAGGTATTGACGCATGCCTATTGGTTGAATGGAGTATAAGCTGCATCCGGGCAGGGATCGTGTCTATGTCCGCAAGCACCGTATCCCTGGCATCTAGAGGGGCTCAATATAGAAAATCTCAAGATAGGTGTGCTGGCTAACTAATGCATTAATTATATCACCTTGGGTCTTATCTCCTCTCACTCTGTCAGGACCAGAGAATTATTTTTAGTCTATCTAAATTAGAGCACCAGTCCTTACCTCCTCACTCCTCCCTTAATTGCTTTAGTTGCAGGTTCATGGTATCGTTCTTAGAGTGCTGAGATCAGATTTGTAACCAGTGCCACTGGCAGAATTCACCAGAGATTTGCACAAAAGGATTGTCAAGTATTTGGTTTGATTTCTGTATCCCAAGGCTTTTTCCTGCTAAAATAAACTTCGTCACCCTCTCCCAGAGCAAAACCGCTAGTTCTGCTAACTGGGTCACTTGCCAGAGAGCCAAGATTCTGTCTTTTTCCCCCTGGTCTTGTGTAGGGCCAAGACCCAGTGAGTTGAGCTCTAAAGACTTGCCAAGGCTTTCTATTAATGCCAGTTCGTACCATCATCCCGTACCCCACCCTCCCGCCTTCAACCAGACCCTCCACCTCCCAAAGCAACTTGCCAGGTTGTGTCTCTGGAAAGTTCTCAAGGCAGTTCCTGGCCTGACATGTTTCACCTGGTGCCCTGGGCAAAGAGTACAGGTCCAAGGTCAAAGCTGCCATCCTTCCTCTGAGGTCGTGGGTAAGAAAAAGGCTTCAAATGAAATCCCCTGATTAAGCCAAGCATTCTTGAGCCCATGGCAGGTTCCCTGGGAAGTTGGATCAGTGGTCCAGGCTCCAAAGACAACTGTGTTAGGAGTTTGGATGCAGCTTGTTTTTTAAAAGTCTATATGAGAGACCAGTTAACTAATGGGATTGTCTGGTCTAGAGGAAGAAATTCAAAGAGCATTACTCAAGAGGCAGGTGAGCATTGTCTTTTTGGGGATCTGGGGAAGGGGGCAAGTCAGACAACTTCATGCTAATTATTCACTTATTTAACAGATACAGAGATATTAGAGACATAGAAATGTGATCAAATAGGTGTATTTAACAGATACGTGAAAGTATAACAAATACAAAGAAAATATTCAAATAGTAAGTGTACAAAGCTTGATAAGTATCCACAAATTAGAACCCAAATCAGGAAATAAACCCTTGCTAGCACCTCAGAACCCCCTGCCTCGTATCCCCCAATTTTGCCTATTTTTGAACTTTTAAAAACGGAATCATGCAATATGTAGCCTTTTGGATCTGTTTTTGTTCAGTATTGTTTATGATATTCATTGATGCTATTTAGTGTAGCAGTGGTCTGCTGATTTTTACTGATGTATATAGTATTTCACTTTGTGACCATACCATTATTTACTTACCTATGAGTTCCACACTTGATGGTTATTCAGTTTCCAGTTTAGGACTATTACCAACAGCACTGCTATGCACATTCTAGTCCACGTCTTTGAGTGAACATAGGAACACGTTGCCGTTGAGTATATATTTAGGAGTGGAGTTGCTGGGTCCTAAGGAATGCAAATATTCAACTTGAGTAGATACTGCCACCAGTTTTTCAAAGTGTCCCAATTTACACTGAGCCAGCCGTTCAGGCTCATTGCTTAGCTCTGGGTTTTTAGTATGGTGGTTAGGAGCACCGGTTCTGAAAACAAACTCTTCCCAGTTACATGACCTTGGACATGCTATCGAGCCTCCAAGAGCCTCAATTTTCAAATCTGTATAATGGGCATATGACTACATACTTCATAGGAAGACGTGAGAACTGAGTAATAGTGGGTATTAGCTTAGTACGGTGTGGCATGTAATGGGCCCTCAGTAACAAGTAATCAGCTACTGATTGCTACCCTAGCTTAATTCCCAAAGAGAGAGGGTCTGTGTGAGGGAGGTAGCAAGGGAAGCAGCAAGAGGCTGATTCATTCTGGATGGAGCCCTACTCAGCACCTTTGCAGTTGGCATTTTGTCTTTACCAAAGTCGACCTACAAACTACCAGGTGGAGCGCTCAGACGGAAACCTTGACCCAGGAGCGCAGAAGATGGGATTCGGCGAACAGCGGAGACCTCAAGAAACCCGGGCTGGGAAGAACTTTTTGCCTGCACACCTGGGAAGTGCCTGTCAAAGCCAAACCAAACCCAACCACCCACCAAAGGAGAGAATGGAGAGTTTTGCTTCAAAGGTGATCATAGCATTTCAGCTTCTTATCCAGCGGACCAGCCAACACAGACCTATGCTGCCCGGCAAATTTCCAGAAGTTTGGACGAATCTGAAATCAGTTCCTCTCAGCCCTTTGCCCCTTCCAGTCCTTCCTTTTCCCTGCCGGCTGAACTCCAGCTCTCAGCACTTAACACTAATACCTTTGGGCAGCCTCCACCGCGGAGTTTAACTAGCTGCCAAGTTAAATAACGCCGAGGATCCTAAGCCATCTTCCCAGGAAGTCAGAAACATTCAGCACCCGAATTAGGCAGGGCCAGCCACTCACCAAAAGTCCTTTTAATCTCATATGTGTGTGTATACGCACACACAATACGTGTGTATTACACACACATACATGTATGTATATGTATGTATATGTGCGTGTGATATATATATCAATTGTTCTTCATAAATGATTGTTTCCTCGGGGTTGCACAGCAAAACCGCATCGCAAGAGGAAAACGCATTTGCGTGGGGCGCCTGCCTTCCCACTGCGCCTCGCAAAATGACACGTCCGCTGACAAATTGCGCGAGGGTACTGGATCAGATTCCTAATTAAATGGCATTTCTAAGTGAAAGGTTGTCGATAGCAGTGAATATATATACATATACACATACATATATACACAATGCGCATACATAATGGATATATAATATATATTTAAATATGTATTCTTAATTACATATATATTTAAACATCCACTTAATTTGATATCATATACACTTTCAGGAGTCAGAGAGAAGAGCGCACTAAACTTGAGTGGGTAGAGACTGCAGATCTGCTCTTTGGGGAGAATCCCTCTGGCCTAGGAGCGGGTATTTCCAGATTTCCAAATACGTAGCTAATGTCCTCTGATGTGACTGCAGAGGGGATTGGGAGGATTCTGGAAATCATGATAGGTTTGCACCACCGCCTGATTTCTCCTCTTGGCTGCAAAGCCGGCCGCCCTTGGCTTATGGGCGCCTCTCGTGTTCAAGGGTGAAAACCAGTCTGTGGGTGCATTGAGATTTGCAAACTAGTCCCCGAATGCAACGGGTGCTACAAAACCGCCGCCGGGTGCAGTGGGACGGGCGCTCGGCCACCCTGGCTGTGGGCGCCGCAGCCTCCCTGAGGACGCGGGCAGATGCAGACGGCTCTGGCCCATCTGTCCCTGGAGGCCCGGGCCCGAGACTGTGCTCGCGCGCTCCGTGCCGGTATCCGGAACCCGGGAGCTCTCCGGGCGCGCCCAGCCTCGCCTGGCCGGGGCATCGGGGGCTCTTTGTCTCCTGGCCGCACTAATCCTGCAAACCGCGCGCACCGAAGGCGGAGGCCCCCGAGCCTTGGACAAGCCCGCTCCTGGCAAGCCGGTCCGAATGTTTTCAATAAAATGCTTCCTGGGGGGGGGGGG